>NW_007250630.1:1116484-1121330 GCF_000164805.1 Carlito syrichta
ATCCTGGATCTACAAGGAACTGAAACGTACTGAAAAGAAGAAAACAAACAACCCCATTATAAAATGGGCAAAAGATATGAACAGACAATTATTCCTCTTTCTATCCAACATAATATGCCGAAAAGAATCAATCTTCCTGTTCTTATAGCATTTTCCATACTACTGCTTCTTTATCCTAACTTAAAATTATGTCCCTTGAGGCTCATCCTGAATCTCTCTGTGTGGCTCATTACACCTAGATTTTTTCACTCATAAGTTGAGGATTATGGCACCTGCCTCAGAATCTTTGTCTCTCCCCCTCTCTCCCCACTCCCATTCTGCTTTGGATAATTCCAGTGTAAGTGAGGTTGACTTTTCCCACATTCCAGTTCCTTGGCTTTCTCAATTCCAATGGCCTACAGCAGTCTGCAACCCACTCCCATAATCATATTTCTGCTGTCTCTAGAATGTAAACTCCCACATCCCACACTCTAATCAAAAACTGATTCTCCAACTCATGTTCTTTACCACCTCCTACCCTGCCACTGTCATGCATTTATTCTTTCCAAACATGTCCTGAGTAATTCTAAACCCTACCAATATATCAACTCTCTTCTGCCTTCCTGTTTCTTTCCAACATAGAGTTCAGGGATCATCATAACAATGACCTCCTTACCACTGCTTCCTGACCTTTGACTCAATCAAACATAGTCTTATCTGCTACAAATACCCCAAAACAAAATAAAAAAATATAACAATAAAAGAAAACACTTATCAAACATCTCCCTTTGGCTATGATAGTATTTTTCTCCCTCCCTTGACAGTCAAATATCTTGTTAGAATAATCCATCTTTTCTAGAATTTCTCACCGTGAATTTTATTCTTGAACAATAAAAGAATTGTATTCCTTTTGTCTGGTACAGTCTGGCTTCTGTCCTTCATAATCAGTTTCTCCTTCCCAGTTATCTGTCTCAGAACACAGTACTATTCACTCATTATCTCTTGCAGTTGACCATGTTCTTCCTTTCTTCCCATCAGTTACCCAGTTCTGCTGATGTATTATGTAGTATCATAAACCAATATTTATCAGATTTATCTATCTACCAGGCCCTGGGCTAAGTGCTTTACATTCAGTCCTCTAAGCACAGCCCATGAACTGCACAGTATTATTATTCTTCTCATTTTACAGATATGGAAATTAACTAGAGTTGAAAGGCTAGGCCAAGGTCCTGTGACCTCCTTAACATCCTTTGGATCCATCCTCTCCTCCCTATCCTACTGTCACTGTTTTGAGGCTCCACCTTCTCATTGCTTTCTCTGGCTCCATTTTGTGTCCCCTATCCATCCTCTGCACTGCTGCAGCGAATCCCTTAAATTGCACGGCTGATCTTGTCACCACTCTGCTTAAATACCTTCACTGGTACCCCTTAGCTATCAGACTGCAGTTCAGTGGTCACACAAGTCTCTTCAGTCTGTTCCTGCCTCCTAGCCTCATCTTCTGCTACTTCCTCCTCCCCCTGCACTCCAGTGGAATTACTTTGTGTTTCCTGACAATGTCACACTGAGCACTTTCTGAAGTATACTTTCATTCATTCTTGATAACTTTGTTCCAGCCCAGAAAGCTGTCGTATGATGTCGACACTCTTCTCCACCACTGTGCCTTACCACATTGCGCTCACAGTAGTTATATGTCACTCTCTCACACTCATCTATGAGTACCTGTAGGGCTGGCAGGAACTTTCTCAACTTTGAACCACCAGTACCATTCACAGTGTCTGTCTATATAGAGGAACTCAAACATTTATTTTTTCAATCTCTCTTTCTAATTCAGCTGTTCTGATTTGAAATCACACATCAAAATAATGTTTTTCCAAGTCTATCATACACCTAAGAAAATTTTAAAAATCATTTTCCAAGTGCAACAAATGATGTTTTGATAAGTTAACATTCCTAATGAAGACAGCATCCATGAATTTAGAGTAAAACAGACACCATTTGCTTGTTTTGATGGGCAAGTAATTTGATTGCCAGCAATTATGTTGTATATGTGTAGATGTTTCTGCACATTTGCTGCATTCCAAAATCTGTTATTTTTAAAGGTATAGGTTTTTGGTTTCAAATGTCTAATAGATACTGGGACAAATTTATTTTTAAATAATTTTTAAAATAAGGGCAAAATGTTTTTTGGGCAAAATACAAAGTCTCTACAAACACTAGTCTAAATACAACTGAGAGAAGAAACCACTATTTGCATGTAAATCAGTAAGCTTAATAGTGGATTTCTGGTCTCTTGAGAACTATCTAACATAAAGCAACGAATAAATTGAATGGTGCTGCATTGCTCTCACAAAAGCTAATAAACATGGCTTTATAACACCCTATTTGGAATAGTCTTCTCTTCCACCTCATTTGGCTTAACATATATAGTCATACAGCCGTCACATATATATTCATACTTTTAAAAATTAGGTTAAAATTAATCATTTATGCTCAACATTCTTCATATGTAATTGCTAAACTATGTCCATTAAACACATAATCTTCCCTTAAAAATGTCTGACATTCTTTTTTCCCCACTATAGTTATCAGTTCCTTAAACATATCCATCATCTAGTTTTACCAGTGTTCTATTTTTTTTTCCATTGGAAAATATAGTTTATTTAAAAAGTAAATTAGAGAGAGACAGAGAAAGAGAGAGAGAGAGAGGAAATTCACCTCCCCAAGGTAGGGGAGGGGGCCGAAGCTTAGGAAAGCATGGCCTGGCCATAGCTCAAAGAACATATGGCCAGATCATAGCTTAGTAAGGCAAAGGCAAATGGCTGCTTGAAGTCGAATCATTTTTTTTCTATTATATGAACCCCCTTCTGTCATCCTGAAGAGTTCTTTTTTAAATCTTTTATTTTAAAGATGTAGGGTACAATTCAAGATTAGGTATACAAATGGTCATTGTTCAGGTAGAGTTTGGGCCTCACTTTGGTCCCCACTTCACCTGGGTTGATGAAGTATGCCCCCTCTTCCCTCCAGTGTTCTTTCAGTCAGATTTTGATCTAGCTCATTCATCTAATCTAGCTATAACACTAGCTCCCAGCTCCAAGACAGCTTCCTAACCATAGCTAAATTAATAATAGAGTACTCTGTTGAGGATAGTATTTTCTAAAATTACTTTCAATTTAATAATTACAGATAGATCAGTGATGTGCTTGCATCACATATCTTTTAATGATTGATACAAATTAAAATGGACAATAAAATATCCATACAGAGACCCAGTTACTGATTTTATGTATGACGTATACATCTTAATCCCTAAAGCAAGGATTTTTTACTCTGACCACAACTCACGCAGCAAGCTTTCATAATTCCCTATTCTTCACAGTTGTATAGAATTGGCAAGCTACTTTCCCATGCCCCAATACCCCCACTAAAATAAATTGACTCCCAGAGTTTCCTGAAAAAGCTGAAATTTTATTTTCCAATCTGAGAACAATTAATAAAGTACTCAGCAGTGAGTCACAAATAACACAAGACAACTTGACCTTGACAGAGTATACAATTCATTTAGCTGGAAATGATCTTCCCTTTCAAAACTCCCCTGATTCAGCTCAATAATACTGAGGTCACTCTTAAGCTTTATACTGAAAACGAACCCTAGTGCCTGAGCCTCACTTCCTTTAACTTTGAATTCTTGACATGCTGTGTATCTTAATATCAAACCTCTTGTTATGGCTGCATGATTCTTCTAAGATTGAGATGCATTTAGGAAAAGAACCAAATGACTTGACAGACATTAACCATTTTCAGAGTTGTCTAAAAGTAATATTCTGTTAAAACTACAAGCCAGGCTCGGTCGCTCAGCCTGTAATCCCGCGCCTTTGGGAGGCTGAGGTGAGTGGATTGCCTGAGCCCGCGGGTGCGAGACCCGCCTGGGCAACTTGGCAAGACCTCATCTCTACAATAAATCAAAAAATCAGCCAGGCGTGGTAGCGCACATCTGTAATTCCAGCTACTCGGAAGGCTGAGGCGGAAGGATCGCCGGAGCCCAGCAGGTCAAGGCTGCGGGTGCCGGGAGCGGCCACTGCACTCCAGTCTGGGGAACAGAGTGAGACTCCAACTCAAAAAAAAAAAAAAGAGTGGAAATATAAAAGAAACACTTAGGCAGTAAATATACATTTGGTGGCATGACATCCCATTGGTTACCAGAAATGTCTCATTTTTCTTACTTCAGTACAGTGGAAAGAATCATTTCTTTGGTAGAAAATGCAGCATCACTTAAATCTTAACTTAATCTTAGCCAACTCTCTGATTCATTCTAATTTTATTTTATCATCTAACTTTCCCCAATTCTATGAGCCCACTGGTTAGTCATCTTTAGAAAGAGTGCATGAGACTGCCTGAAACTGAAAAATAAGAACTTGGACAAACTTAAAAAAACCTGAAGCTGCACCCTACCATGCATACTGATATGCAATTTATTAAAGACAAAAGCAACAATGTTAATTAATATCTAGAATTATTCATTGAAATACTTTTAGTTTTTGTTCTGGCCTTTTCTGCTCCCTCTTATGGTTTTCCTAAAAGAAAAACTATCTTCTATCGCTTATTCTATTTGTGTTGAAGTGATTTTTTTTTTTATTTTAAGACTGATTTGTTCTTCAGTGTTTTCTCCTTCTCTCTCTCCTCTCTGGCTCTCCTTCTGGGTGATGGGTGCTTTAACAATCACCTCAAGAGAGCAAGCTACTGCCTCCAGGATGAACATTGTTAAAAGCTGAATATTGGTTTTCAGGCTTCAGCTTCCCAAATCCTAAACTACTCAAGAACTTTACTGGTCAAATACCAAGAGAAAGAGCCTGAAGAAAAATAGAGAGAA
>NW_007250630.1:1121350-1173644 GCF_000164805.1 Carlito syrichta
GTGGTCGGGAGCGGCCACTGCACTCCAGTCTGGGTGACAGAGTGAGACTCCAACTCAAAAACAAAAAAAGACTACAGCCATTTCTACACCAACTTCATCCCTATCGCCACACTCCTCCCCACCAAAAAAAATAATAATAACTGGCTATCAAATAACCTCAACAGGGCGTCATGCCATCTTGAGCTTATAGAAGGATACATAGTAAGTTTAACTCATTGTCTTTAAAAAGATTAGACAAGGAAGAATAGGCTAATTCACAGGAAACAATAATGAACACTTAAAAGATAGCACTAAAAAAAGTATAAGGGAAGACTTCATAGAAAATGTGGGCTTTGAACTCAAACTTGAAGCTTCGTTAGAAATGAGTTAAAACAGAAGGCGAAAAAGCACTCCAAGTAAGGCAACAACCTAATGCCAGCTAACACTTTGTGAGCATTTACTATGTGACAGGTACCACACTAAGCATTTTACAGGTCTAACATTAGTTAGTATTACAGTCCTGCAAGTTGGGTATCTCCCTTAAATTATCCAATTTTCAAGAAATTGAAACTTAAGATAGGCTAAGCAACTTGTTCAAGGTTACTCAGCTGGTTGGTTGGTGTTGGCACCAGGGTTTAATCCTGGACTGTCTAAATCCAGAAACCACTCCTAACCACTATACTTGACTGTCCTAAACATACATGTAGAGATTGGAGGACAATGAGGAAAATGGCCCAATCAGTGATAAAGGCTGTTTGGAGTAAAAGTGAAAAACAAATTTGACATAGGAGTGAAATTTTAAGTTGCCCCGGAAATAGAAAAGTTTTACATTTGAAATAAGGAGTCATGGAGGATTTGTGGGCTCCTTTACTTGTGATGAGAACAATGTTGGAGGAAGATTTAAGAGATGAGGAGACATGCAAGTTACAGACTGATGTGATGAGGTTGAAGGAATGCTTGGTCAAGTCTTTAGTAACTGTATTTGGCAAGCTTTGCTGCAGTAACAACCCTCACATGTTAGAGGCTTACAAAAGCAAATGTTTACTTCTCACTTACATTACATGTCCGCTTAGGATGGCTGTGAGTGAGCTGTGGGTTTCCTCCATCTGTCTTCATTCCTGGATCCAGGCTGAAGGAACAGCCCCTATCTGGTCATGCTATTCTTATGGCAGAGGGAAAAGAGCCAGAGAACTGGCGGAGACATGCAATCGCTCTTAAAGCATCTGCTCACTTACCATTGTCCAAAACAAATCATACCAGTCAAGCTCAAAGTTGATGGGGCAGGGGTGCATCCTCCTCCACAGGAGGGCTGCAAGTCACATGGTAATAAGCAGGGGTGTATAATCCTCTTACAGGAAAGGGGAGTGAATCGTGGGAACAATAATGCAATCTACCAGAGTAAGCCTGTGCTCTTTGCAGATGCTGTCACTATAAATTAAAGCAACAGACCGAAATGAGTAAACTTCGTAGAAGGGGATGAAATCTCTTGTTCTCCCTGGATAGAGGGCTCTGTCCTAAAAAGAACAACTGCTGTTCTATTTCCATATTTTCTGATGTAAAAGCCTTATGCTGCATGATTTTATCATCTTGTGCTTAAAATCTGTCAAAGACTGAAACATAAATCAAAGGCAGTTTGTATGAATTGATGGGGTAGAGATGAATCCTTCATACTCTGTTTTATTACAATTGAAAATGAAATTAAGTTAGAAAAACGTAAGCAGAGAAAGGGCTCAGTTAACATGTGTCCATACTTCCTAGATTTTTCTATCCTAGATGGCATTACATTTAGGATCATTTTACCAGCTGATTCTTTGTGGCTACTGACTCAATAAATGATTGCAGTCCCATACAAAATATATGTGTTACAAGTGAGTGATAGTTAAGAATGAACTAATCTAAATACATTTTGGTGCGAACGGGTCACTTCAAACATACAAATGTTTAAATCAAATAAAAATGATGTAACAGCATTGTTAGAATGAGTCATTTCTAAGCCTTTCTTTAGAATTTTTTAAAACATAAAGCTAAAGTCTGAGTCGTAGCTATATGGTGTTTGTTTGGTTTTCTTGCTCAATTCTCTTGCCTCTACTGGTCATGTATAGCTTCCACCTCCTTTCCAAAAGGTCACTGTTTCTCTAGTCCAAAGCCTGGTTTTTTGATCCCCTTCCTAGCTCTCTGTCAAGCTCTGCTGTTTGGATTCTTAGATATAGATGCATATCCTTGCAAATTCACCACTTCATCTGAGATAAAGTTTGTGGATACCAGAATATTCTCATTCAAGATCCATTTTTTCTGACATACAATTAGAAAATGGTTTGTCTTTCTTCTTTCTTGCAATTCTACCAAATCTTTTACAGAGGAAGCCCAAGTTTTCCCAGAACACAAACCTTGAAATTCTAGAAAGACAGCATATTGGGATGTATGATAGATATTGAGTACTTAATAAATATTTGTTAAATAAATGAATAGACAAATGGATACATGTATTGACTGATCATTCTAGCAGTTAGCCACTCCTGTACAGCAAAAGCTCCTAAACATTTTTAAAGGCATTTCAACATAATTCAATATATATTTTTCACATAAGATGCTCAATAAATATTTGTTATTGCTTATCTGAACAAGGAGAGGAAAGTATGGTCAACGGTTCATAGCAAAACAGACATCCCAATCACATTGTCACTTCCTACCCTCCCCCATAAAAAAAAAACCCAAAAAAACACACATAAAATACAAATGCGTATAAGCCCTGTGGGAAAGGAATTAATATGAAGCTGAAAAATCCTAACACTAGGAAGAGAAAGTTGTCTTACTTCCATCTTCTAAAATGCCTTTTCCTAAATACTGTAGAATGCTATTGGAATGCCATTAAAGTCTAAAAAGGTTTCTTTTGTACTATAATGATCTACTACAGGTCACCATGCTTATAAAAGAACACTGACAACTCATATTGTAACCACATTCAGAGTATATCGTATTTGCTTTCTAAAGACTTTTACCTAAATTGACAATAAAAATGTTGCTGTAAATTTTAAAATCATTTTAAATATCTCATTTACGTGACAACTTCAGCAATGTATTCTAAGGCTACTTTCAACAGAGTAACTCAAATAGTCTTATGAGCTTCAGCTCACTGGTGAAATGTTACAGTGCTGGGTTCAATCATAGCAACCAACTCTGAAGCACTGGAAGAATGCAAATAGAATATCCCATCTCTTTATGTTGCAATTATTGCTCTCAGGAGATCAATAAATGTATTTCACCTAGTTTTGTACAACTATACAACTATAATATACAGTGTTTACTAACTCTGTTTTGCTACATTTATAAAACCTATTTAAAATCTAACCAATCTCAATCTTAAAAAATCATAAACTATTTAATCATGAAATCCAATCATGAAATCATAAACTATCCAAGAAGGCATTTTGAAAAGTGGAAAATTGGTAAATATAAAACCTGTCATTATAATATCATGAGTTTATTTGCATAAGCGCAGAAGTGGTGCTAATCTTAATCTTATACACAAATATAAGGTACTCAAAGAATAATTTTCTAAAAATAACATGGTAAACAATAGATGGGATATTCCATGTACAATGTGAGATTTTAGTAAAATAAATATGAGAACAAAGTATCTAAACAAAATGAAATGTTATTTGTGGAAAATGAGACATAGAAAGCATATTCTTAATAGAAACTATGGAGTAAAATATTTTGACCAAATTTAAATCTTTCCATATAATCTGTGAATTTTTAAAAATTCACTGAAACTATTATTAGTAGAAAAGGGTCTGGAAGGAAATATTATTCATCAGAATGTTAGCAGAATGTCTGTCACTTAATAGTAAGATAGTTGTGACTTTATTTTTTATTATTTTCCCTACTTTTCAGGTTTCCTTCAATGAACATCTATTACATTAATTTCAGAAAGAACAATAAATCATTTGAAACATTGATAGAATTAACTAACCCCTTTGTATCAGGAAAGGGTTACACTGTTAAGCAGACTTTACACATGCTGCATGGAAGGGCTTACTTTTTACTTCAGATTTCAAAAAACACTAAAGGCTCACATATCAGTTTATAATTTCACTTCTATTGGGGTTATCACTTGCTTCTAAGTCCTAGCCGGTGACAGCTTTGATAAGAATATTTTCTCTCTGGTCCTAAAGTATCTCTCCTTTTTTCCCTGAACTATTGTAAAAATTATTACAGAAATGTCTTGGAAAATAAAATCAATGCTGATACCCAGTTTCATTGCATTAACAGGTTTTTCATCAAATTCTACAAGTAATGCATTATATTGCTTTTTTTCCCCACAATGGCAACATGAGGTAATTTCCATTACACTGTTTTTATAATTGAAAAAAACTTTCATTTTCTAAATGTTGAACAATATAATAAACCGCTTATATTCTCATCTGGGATCTTATTTCTAATTTCAATTTAAAGATGGTCTGAAGTAAATTAAATGGGCCTATGAAATAAGATCTTTTCAAAGCCCAAATTGACAATGAGATGAGATCTCCAATTAAAAATTTTACATGTTAAATTGTGACAACTTTATTTAATGGGAACAAAAAGAGGCAGTTAAGAGCTGCGGCCTCAGTCTGCACACAGGAGAAGAGAAATTCCCATCTTAGAATAATTTCCAAGTATCACACAGCAATGGTCATATAAACCTAGCTATTGGAAAGCAGTTTTCTTTTCCTCTCATACTGAGGTCATTCCACACTAATACTTTGGATAGTGAATTATGGCAAAGCAGTGTCATTCTTATAAAAGATACAATTTCAAGCCACACTGAAGTATTGAGTTCTATTTTTAAAACCTGGGTTCTAATCCTTCTGGTTTCCTGACAAATAAAATGCTTATATGCAATTAGCTTCACTGGAACATGTCATAATCTCATCTGTATGCTCTCTTAGTAGAAACAAGGTTTAAGGTTGTCCTCTCACATTTATAAAAGAGGCCCACTTACAACTGAGCACCCAGAGATAGGAGACTAGTTTAAGTGCTTGCTTCTACATGCTCTTGGTGGGAAAATACACTGAATGACTTTCACATTGAGAAAAAAATATGCCCGCCTTCTTTCATTTCTTTTTCTCTCTTTTTCATTCCTTTTGCTGTTGTTTTGTTGTTGAGAAGCTCGCACATCAGCAAGTCACATTGTTATGCCGTGATATGATGCATGATGTTTTCATAGTAATGTGACATGCCTAAATGACAAAATGCTGGCTATCTACCAAAAATGTAAAGTTAGTTTAAACTCTTTTTCCAAAGCAAAGAGGGTCATTATCAATTCCTTCAGCAAATGTCTGCTGTAAATGGCAGCCAACCAACTTAACACCAAATCTTCATACGGTTTATGATTGAGAAGAAGCAAAGGGTTTTAGGTATGGATGATTTTGTTTATGAAATTGTTCCACCCATAGCTCCTTCCGTCTTGGCTCACAGAAGTAAAATTATAAACCTCGAAATTGCTTTATCTCTCTTTTGTTCCTAGAAAAGTAGTAATAGAAGATTCCCTTCCCAGCCGCACACCCCTCCCCTCCCAGTTCTCTGAGATATGAACTGTAGGTCGTTGGTTGTTGTTATTTAAAAAACAACTTATTTATTAATCATGAATGGCAAAGTTCTGGCATTAATTTTTATTTTTATTTTTATTTGGCTTAACGTAAATAGTTTAATAAAGTGTTTACTTTATTCTGACTTTTCACAGATACTGCTACCCTGATGGAACCAGTGAAACCCAGATGTGTTGAATTCTCAAGCGAGATGAGCTTCCTTAAAATTTAGAGAGAAAAGAAAAAATTTCTTCTTTTGGAATGTTTTCTATTCCCATTTAGTTGAGGAGAAAGGACAGAAGGAAGGAAGATGGAAAGGCAGGAAAGAAAGGAGATGCATATTGTGCTTTAAGGGCCTGGGAAATGTATCCAAACCTAGCCATATAAATGAACCCTTTCACCTTAAATTTTTGTTTAAATAAAAGAAAGACTTTCCTTTTTTTTTTTTACCTTTCAGTGGTCCAGGTTGAAATTATTTCCTAGAATCATTCACCCAGCCCTAATTCTAATAGAAGACTTCAGAGCAGTTTGTGTCTAATAACAGCTCTATGGAGGCCCTTGAAATTCTAATAAAGACCCATCAACCTATCAAAAGAACATGTAATTTTATGTTCATTACTATTTGGTGCCCGACTGTAGAATTTGGATGGTTGCACCTCAATTAAAAGTTGAATTGAAGTTAATATCATTCAAATAAAAACTTCAATAAAAAGTTAAAGTTTTATTCTTAATAGCATTAATACCCTCTAATGACCGCTATGGTCATTACCACCAGATAACTGACCTCCCTGACCCTTTTCTCAGTGAGAAACCTGGCAACACAGTCAATTATTGAGTTGTAATGAGCACTCTATGGGAGATTATTGTGTAACTAAGTACCTTGACTTACATTCTGCAATCTCCTTTCTTCAACAACTGTTGCATTTTTTCTTTATAGGTATTTCTGTTTTCTAAAGGAGAAAGTTGCTCAGGTTCCACATCCACCCACCCCCTTCCTTTGCCCTGCCATATAATCCTTTGCCATATAATAGGCAAAAACTCTAGATGTAATTAAAGTGGTGTAAATTAGGGAGGTCACTATTTGTGGGCAGTGACTGTTGCCGGTTAAAGACCTTAATCTCCACCATTTGAAACCACTCTAAAGAAGAAGAAGAAGAAGAAAAAAATGAACGCTTAAAAAGGACGTTAAATGTGGCTTTCTGGACCTCTTTCTAACCGGGCTTTGCACGTGATGCTAAACTTAGAAGTGTGGAAGACAAAAGGAAGAAAATTCCAAATAGGTGACTTTAACAGGAAAGACTTTCAAGAATCCTTTAAGAACTTCATTTACTGTTTTCCTTTCCTGGAGACTACCATTAATTGGGGACAGTGCTAGAAGACAGAGAAAGGGATACTAACCCAATTTTCTGCTAAGATAATGTCTTAGTGTGCTCAGCTCCTGAAAACATTGAGAAATTTTCATTCCACAATGTAAATTATTTTAGGTACATTTAAAGAAAAATAAACTCTTCATGATGCTCTGAAACTTTATATCTTACTGAAGAATGAATCAAGTTGGTAGAAAACAATTCTAATTTTCATGGCAACTTAAAGGGTAAACTGAGGCAAGGTGGGCCAGTGTCACAGGAATAATGCAAGATTGCAACCAAGTGTGAAATAAAAGAAAGTAAACTGTACTGTTTACCTTTTACAGCCGGAAAGGGGACCGACACTCAGAAGCAACTGTGGCTTCAACGGCTAGGGGAACTGAGTATATTTAAGGCACTTGAAGGGGAGTTTGGGTGGGAAGAATGATCAGAGTTTTACTTTTTTTGAGTCAGAGTCTCACTCTGTCGCCCAGGCTGGAGTGCAGTGGCATGCTCATGGCCACTGCAGCCTCAACCTGCTGGACTCAGGCGATCCTTCCACTTCAGCCTTCCAAGTTACAGGAACTACAGGTGCGTGCTACCAAGCCCAGCTTATTTTTTGATGTATTGGAGAGACAAGGTCTCACCAAGCTGTCCAAGCTGGTCTCGAACCCCTGAGCTCAGGCAATCCTCTCGCCTCAGCCTCCCAAAGTGCTGGGATTACAGGCTTGAGCCAACCGCGCCTCATCGAGTTTTAGTTTTTTGATGTAAATGACAGAAGTCACTTAAGTCTTGTGAGGTGACATCACCAGGCACCAGTATCTCATGACTCCAAGTGGTAGGCGGAAGGTTGACCGCAGTAAACTGATCATAATACATCAAAGCCAGAAACACAAATGTCTTGAACAATGTGAGCTGTATACTTTTTAGTTGATTATAGTTTTTGTTTATTCTGGGAGTTTTCATTTACAAGGCTTGATTAAACATTATATATAAGATTAATACAAACATATGAAAGAAAGCAGGTGTCCTTTAGAGACCAAGGGAACAGATACATTTTTGGATGTTAGAAAGTTTTAATAGCCCATTTTTAATCTAGGTCTGGCAGAGGCGTTTTCAGGGACATGTAGTTCTTTGTGTATGTCTCCTGTTTGTCAGGGGGCTTAGTAAAGATGGTTGTGTTTTTTTTTAAACCAGCAACAGTTACTAGGTCCAAGAACAGTGAAGGGGGGACAAGGAAAAAATGTCTATTTTTAAATTTAAACGACTTTTACATTTTAAAGGTCTTCTCCTTTCTACAACTCAAACCCACAATCTTAGAAAAATGAAGTAATGCCTTATACTGCTTAATAACTAATTTTCTTACAAGTCAAATGGGGCTACAAATTGAGGTGAAGCAATGCTGTTGTATTAGACACTCCTTGCTCAAAGTTCATTTGTTTTGCTTCTCTGATTTTCACACTGAGTTTTTACTTCAGTAGGAGATTATTCAAAGAATAAAGGCAAGATAAACTTTAATTTTTCTGAGGTCAGACACAAGACAAATTGAGCACTTGATGGTACTTTCAGACACAAGCAAATTTATTAACAAAGATTTTTCCATTAAGATAGGGTGTGGCAATGAGGAAATTTATAATCTCTTTTTCTATAAGTTTTGTCAGATATGTTGAGGTCTCTATCCATGTGCATAAAGTCATAAATGCAGGGAGATTGGTTGATATAGTTCAGTGATTCTCTATTATTTCAAAGTCAAAAAAAGAAAAGTAAGAAGAAATATTGCTCATTCATTTGCCAATAAAACAGAACCTATTACATAGTGTGCAAGGCTTTGGTAAGAAAATAAAGATAAAAGATATAGTTCCTGCCCTCAAGGAGTTTATAATCTAGTGAACAACAAAAAGCAAAATGAAATGCGTTCGTCTGTGAGTCTATCTGACTCGGACAATGAGACCTGGACCAAGGACAGCCAGTGGGTATGAAAGGGAGGGAAAACATAAGAGAAAAACAACTCCATGACTCCACCAAATGCTAATGCTTCCACTGATGTGTAAATAAAACCATCCTTGACCCAAGCTGGGAAAACAACCCACATTAGAGACATATTTTGCTACTATAATGGGCTTCCCATTTAGTCCCTTTTGGTCTCCGTACCTATTAGACTAAGTCCAGGCCAAAGTGGAGTCACCTAAATAATACCTGGAATGAACCCTGAAAGGCTGGTGAAACATCATCTCTTTGGTTTAAAAGGTGCTTAACTCATGCTTTTCCCGCAGATGCCAGGAGCAGAAAGAGAAATGTTCTGCATGCAGCTGGTGCACAGGTATGACCACAGGTGAAGTTTCCATAGACCAAAAAGAAAAACTGTCAAGCAAACATTTTTACTACACTGAGAGAAAATGGAGCAAGAAGGGGTTTTTTTTTATTTGTATAAAATATATTGTTGTTCTAGGCTGTAGTGAAATAGTTTCTATTTAATTGCACAGAAATCCTAAGAAGGTTACAGCAGTGAAACATTAAAATTCTAAGGGCAACTAATAACATTAAAACTTTATAGCCCCAGATAGAATAATTTAGACAAAAACAACATGAACATATGTTTTGTGTAATAATAACAAACATTTATAGCTGTCAAGAGAGAAAAACACAGGTTTATGCACACCTTAATGGTGTGCATGGGTGAGCATGAGTATATTTAAAACATAATATATTACAAAAATGACAGCAGGCATGGCTCTTCTGGGTACTATGTTAAATCAATGAATAAATTACCAAAAGTGAGCTGTGGCTGTTTGGATGTGTAATTGAGCTTAACGTATGTAGTGTTATTTCAAAAGAAACTGTTCAAGGAGTTTTGAGCCCAATCCACTCTGCATCTATCCTAGGCAGTTTACAAATAGCAATAAATGAAACTGTTTCACAGTAGGAAGGAAGTTTAGTTATACACATTACTTAAATTGAGGGAAAGTTCATTTTAATATGCTTTGCAGGAATTGAAAACAAACTTATAATAATTTGCTTATGTTCACCAAACTGGAAATTGAAATGTTAATATTTGAATTTAAATTTATTTTAATTATTCACTGCATGACTCACAAAATCGCTAGGAATTATCTGTTCAACTTAAAACAAATACATGCACAAACCCTTTATAAATATATGTTTATTATTCTACTTGTTTTAATTACACCATTTGAATGCCACACTTTTGCAAAAAAATTATTAGGACTATGGAATATGAAATAAATTTTAAGCTTGTTTGTGCCAACAAGTTAATGGCAATTGGTAATAACTGAGCTACAGACAAAGCCATTAATGTGATTTTTTAGAATAAAAATAACTTCTCATAATTTTCTTTCTAATTACACGGTTGTTTGTCTTACTTAGCACTCTACCACAGTTTAATGAAACAGGGGAAGAGATATTTTTTTCTCTGTGTATTTTTTTTCTGGCCTTAATCGTCTCATATTTTTCTGTAATATATAAAATACTCTGACCTTTTTACATAGGAAATCTGAAACAAAATTCCTTAAAAATTAGGTCCTGAATCTTTTGAATTACAGATCTTGCCAGGTAGCCAAAAGGGCCACTCACCCACTGTAATTTCTTTTCAGGAGATTGCAACTTTAAGCAATTTAAAGTGTTATGATGAGCTTAGGTAACAACCATGCTGACTCCTTATTTTTCATTTCTTTTCTGTTAATAGGGTCATTATATCATGGCAGATGCAGGATGCAGAAATGTCATATGTTTTATGAAAAGAAGACTATTTTTCTTGAACAGCATATTTTCATCTGTCCTATTAGTCCCGTGCTTTGTTGTCATTTATGGCCACCTAATACAAGAAGGCGCTCCTACAGCTTTTGGCAATTGTGTAAACTCTGGACTCATAAACCCAAAGACTTGCTTTTCACTCTGCACTAGATGAATTGCTTCTTCCTATCACTGAAAATAAGTTTGTACTTACCAAGATCTCTTTTTTATTCAAAAATCACAAAACAGTGAGATAGGAGACCATCCCTCTGCATTTTCAGCACCAATTTTACTCACATTGTCACTGTTAATTCACTTTGCCACTCTACTCTCTTCTCCCAACATTTTGCACAAACCAACCAATTTACTAACTCTGCCAAACACTAATCCCCCAGGGTTTCCATGCTTCTATGAGCAGATGATAATTAACACAGTCAGGGCAGTCAGATGTTGACAGACAGTAGAGCCCACTTATAGCTCGCTGCTTGTTAGGAGACCAAGATATGAAAATTATTAGGACAAGAAATACTGCTGTATGGACTAGAAGTTCAAAGACTTGACCATATGTGCCAAAATAGTAGAGCTACTTGGAAAAGCCTTTTTCTCTCACCCTTTTTTGAGTCCTTTCTGCCTGCAAATTAGGTCATGGTTCTCTACCTCTAGGCACTGACCCCACAGAGACATCATAGGTTGTTCAGCAAGTGTCAAATACTTTGCAGAAAGGAATCCAGTGAGACTCTTATGGGCAAAGGCTGTAAAAGCCAGAGACTTTCTCTGACTACACTCATTTTCATTTTTTAGGTGACTCATTTTCCTTTCCTGATTCCGATGGAGTCCAGCAGAATTAATCGGCAGAGAACAGGCGGTTATGGGAAGTGGTAAGTCATTGTTAAATCACCAGCCAATTGGCATGTTTCCAATGTAACCTATGAATACCAATCTTCACAAGAGTGAATCATAAACACACAGTCATAGAAGTAGTTTACTCTAGATCTCTAAATGCATGTTAACAAAATCTTAACATCAAAGACTCTAGACAGAGTATTATAATAATAATTTCCAATAAACAACAACAAACATTCAAATCATATTTCAAGAGTTCAGATCCTCTATCTTTTAAATCTCAGGATATCATCTCATATAATGCTGGAGTTTTATTAAAAGCATGAAGAAGTCACCAACTGAATCTGTGGGGTATATAGGACCAGAATTTTTGAACTGAAGAAGGAACCCTGGGAATCATAGAATAGTATGTGGGAGACATGGCCTGTGCTGGGACTGATTTTTTTGACTCCCTGACAGCTCTCACCACCACCACTGGTACCACCCAAGGGCGTATCATGAGGTACTTTTGAGTACTGGTGTGTACATGAGGTACCTTTGAGTACCTTTGAGTACTGGTGTGTCAAAATGGTTCTCTCCAGGTTTGACCTCCTGTTTTTCTTTTTAGATTCATTCCCTCTGCCTCTTATTGTGAACTATGTTTTTACTTTAGACTCTAACTTTAGTTCTCATGCCAGGCTGCACCATAGCTGCTGTTATTCTCATTTATTCCATGTCTCGCTCAAAGTGCCTCACTGTAGCCCAGACCACAGCCATAGCACCCCACTCACCACTGCATGAGAACTGGGAGTCAGACTCTCACCATAACTGCAACTGTAGGAGTTTAGAAATGTTGTGTAGTATATCTCTGGTCTTTAGCAATCAATTATGAATTAGTCAACCAACTTTGATATGTTCATATATATCTTCTAATCTCTGCAACAACCCTGTGAGGGAGGTAGATAGGATTATCATTCATTTTCAGATGATGAAACAGGTACAGGGAAGGGATTCCCTGACTTGTTGGTCCCTGGGGTTAGCACCTCCCATTTGCCTTATGGCTTATGGATATGAGGACTTATTTCAAGCACCCAATTATCTCGTTCTGAATTTACATCTATCTGTCTCTATCATTATTACTAGTGTCAAAGTCACTTCCTCCCCCTATGAAAATAACTGATAGTATTCATCTTTTAAAAAGTGTTAATTTTATTTTTTCTTTCAAAGCATGTCAATCACTACATTATCACCACCGTATCATATGATATACTCTTATTACAGTTTGCTTGAAATATTAACTTACCAAATCAACATACCTTATCCTTTTCATTAGAATTATTTAGATATTAGTGACATACACAAGAATTATGAAGCACTAAGTGAAACTGTAGAAACTAATGAAAAGGTTGTACAGTGGTGTGCTCTTTCTTCACCAACTTTATTCAACTTAAAGCATCATAGGTTTTTCAGCAGCAAGTGTCAAATACTTTGCAGAAAGGAATCTAGTGAGGCTCTTATGGGCAAGGCTTAAAGCTATTCTCAGACACATTCTAGTAAGAAATGATTATCTTACAGAAGTTATAAGGAAACAGGAAAATAAGTATAAAATGACATATACTTTATTGAGATTACATATTTGATTGTCCCCCTGGGAGCTCAATAACAATTACTTAAGTAAAAATCAAGTGTTTAAAAATTATAATATTAGTACAGGTACCACATTTATTACTAATTCATAGCTAGTATGCCAAGGACGTCAGTGAGCTAACTCACTCATATATAACCCTTCTTAAAATATCCAAGTATGGATCTAGTAGGCTATTTGGTTTTTCTTTTTCTTTTCTTTTTTTTTTTGACCTGTGAAATGCAAAGCTATAAAATATTTTGCATTAAAAGGTAGCTTCACCTTAGTTTTATATAACTGGCCTAGATGCTATCATCAATGATATTTAATCAGTTAAATCAATTGAATTCTACATAACCTCAAAAAATATAGAACTTATAAAAATGATACAAATATTTAAAGGACTAAAAAAAAGTAACCTAAAGGATACCCCCATAATTTAAGGATTCTGATCCTGTTGTGAGTTTTTTGTCATTTAACAAGCATTTTTTTTTTTGAATAGTCTCTAAGGGATATATTATGCTGAACACTGCAGTATATAGAACAATGTGCTAGAAATGGCTCCCTACCTTCAGAAGCATGCAGCTTGAGGAATATCTTCTTTATTATTTTATTTATTTATTTATTTAACTGCCATGAAGATTCAAGAGGAATATCCTAAATACAAAATTCAAGGACAGAATGTGCTAAGTGCTATAATTGAAGTACAAATGCTACAGGAACACTGAGAGAACTAAGAGTCATAGATGGTTGCTGGGTGGCACACAAAGCACTGGGGTATACCATGGTAATGGAGGGGATTAAACAGGTGGAGACGGGCACAAATATAGAGAGCTGAATGAGAAGGGCACAGAACAAGAACAACAACAAAAAAGACAAACTGGGAAGTTTTGGAGACTAGAAGTAGCCCCACTAGAAGTGGCCATAGCAAAGGAGACTCAAGGAACAAGGCTAAGAAGGAAGGAATTTTATAGGTAGGCAATGGAAAGCTACTGAATGGTTCTGGGTGGGAGATGCACACACCACGCAAATGGAGAAGAGGAAGGAGAGGTACCAACAGGAAGGTTCAATTTGGAAGCTAGCTTTAGCACACTGTCCTGTGGAAGCTGTGAATGAACTCTGCAGAGGGTGGGGACAGGAAGGGCTAGAGAAAGCCCAGGGGACAGTGAGCAGGGGGCAAAGCAGGTTCTGAGTCAACCAAGAAATTCTACTTTGTCTTGTTTTATATTTTGGGGTTATAAGTAAGATTTAGTTTGGAATAAAATTGGCAAATAATTTTTTAATTGAAAGCCACTAATCAGTACCAAATGCTTTATTTATAGAAATAGGAAGCTGAGGTTGTTTGATTTGGTAACCAAGAAATCATACATGAATACTGAAGAGAATAATTTCAATTGAGTAACTGTGGACAAACGTACCATGTAGTGGTAAGTTTAGAAGAAGTTAAAAAACAAAGTGAAGGGCTAGCATTGGGGGGGGGAAATGTAAAATAAGTATTTTCAAGTGTAACAGGTAGAGAAATATTCAAATAGCTTAATACTCAATAGCCTGTGATATTTCATTAAGAAGGTGAATTTGTTGTGAATATACTTTTGTCCCCAGCAATAGAAAAGTCCAACTCCAACTCGTGGAAGGCTTAAAAAAAGAAGAAACTTATTGAAAATGCTGTAGGTAGGGCACCTCTGGAGTTGGTTAATTCAGCTGTTCGATGATCTAAAGAACTCATCTTTCTCCTCAGATATCCTTGGCATATAAGCATTGTCCTCAATGTAGCTCCATTTATAGTGCCAAAGGGCTATAGCACCTCAGCTTCCTGTTCTTGAAAGGGAACATTTTCTTCTTGTCTCATTCTATGAGAAAGAAAACCTTTCCCAAAGCCCTATGGCAACTTCTCTTCCTATCTTACTAGCCAGAAGTGCATCAATTAGCTGTGCCTAAACCAATTATTAACATGGCAAAGGGAGTGCTTATAGTTGTCTGATGGACTAACCGTGATTCATTGCCTGGTCTAGGGACTAGGGGCCACTTCACCTGAACTATACAGTATGGAGGAAAGTAGGTATGGGAATGAAACTGGTGATTATGTTAGGAAAAGGAAGGAGGGAAATGGCTATTGGTTAGGCAGTCCACAATGCTTGCTGAATTGAGCTTAATAAACATTATTTGATGCTTCTGTTGATGATTAAGTCATTAGTACAACATCCCCAACACAGTCCCCTTTTAAGAGGAGAAGTGTGCCTACACTTCCTAATATTCAATTTTACCACTTATGGGAAGAAACAGAACTATTGATTGCCTTGGAAAAGTACATAAAACAAGAGCTTCTGTTTTAAGGCATTCATTGACAGAAGGCTGTTTATGAAAGAAGGTCTGCTTAAAACAAAGGATTTCCAAAAATATTCTATCTTCATGCTCTTTTACCTGATTTCTCTTTTGTGTATTAGCCAATGGAGAATAGTTGTTAAGCTTTCTGTGTGCAACTGGGACAAAAAGAATCTGCGGATAATGCAAGAAGATGGTATTCATCAAAGGTCTGAAGTAGGACTACAACTGAAAACTATCATGCGGTTGGATAAAATACAAAAGTAGTTACAAAGGAAGAAAAACACCTGGAACATCAAATTTACCTTTATTCAGTGATATCTTTGCTCACACTGCTGTTCTCTTTGTCCTGTAGAATGTAGTTAATAATTCTTAGTCTTCAACCAAAAAAGGGGGAAAATTTTCTATTACTGATGCACAGTAATAGTTACAAAGATCTCACTTATTAGGAAATTAGATGATTTCATTTCATTCTAAAATGCTACAAAAATTAATAGCAGCACTATTTGGTGACAATTTTGAAAATACATTTTGTTTTCTGTTCGGTCATATTAGTCTAATT
Source organism: Carlito syrichta (assembly GCF_000164805.1). NCBI lineage: Eukaryota > Metazoa > Chordata > Mammalia > Primates > Tarsiidae > Carlito > Carlito syrichta. Next base: position 1,137,326 of record NW_007250630.1, read on the forward strand.
TACTTGAGGGAAAAGACATTAATTAATGCAAATGGATAGAGAGCCCAGAAAGCTGCCGTTTTAAACATATGTGTGCAGCTCTTAGAAAAGTTTGTCAAGAGAAGGAACAGCGTGCATTCAAAAATGGGGGTCAGTCAGTGTGAAGGTACTTGCTAGGTGTACAACAGCCTAGGTTCTGAAACCTCCAAAGTCTTAAGAGATGGGAAAAATCCCAATATGTCAAGCCGGTTGGTATTAGCCTATAAAGGTCATTGTCACTGATGCTATCAGGTCTGCTTAGCATCAGAATCACAAGTTTATGACATGTATTTGTGAGTTTACTTTCAGCTAAAAGAGAAATAAAAGTTTGGGATGAGCAGCTGAATCTTAAAGCTGAGACAGAGGAGTGTCTTTTTTTAATTCCTCAAAACTCAAAAAGCATAGCCCCTTGAGTTATAAGTAAACTACAGAAGTTTCACATAAGTACTGAAAGTTCAAATATTGTTGATGAAGCTTCACAAATTCCTTTCTAGTTTCACAACTGGACTAAATTGAAAATAAATGGCTTTACTGGTTTTAGCCATATGGAATTACCCATTGAAATTCAGTATTTCACCCCTACCATACACAAAAATCAACTCTAAATGGATCAAAGACCTAAATGTAAAACCTCAAACTATAAGAACCTTAGAAAATGCAGGAGACATCCTCATGGAAATTGGAACTGGCAACCAATTCCTGACCAAAACCCCAAGTGCCCAGACCATAAAAGATAAGATAGATAAGTGGGACCTCATCAAACTGACAAGCTTCTGCAAAACCAAAGAAACCATCAAGAAAGCAGGCAGACAGCCCATGGACTGGAAAAAAATATTTGTCAACTGTATGTCTGACAAAGGTCTAATATCTAGAATCCACAAGGAACTCAAACATGCCAAAAAGAGAAAAGCAAGCAGCCCCATTACACAGTGGGCAAAAGATATGAATAAACACATCTCAAAAAAGAAGACATACAAGCAGCCTACAGATATATGAAAAAATGCTCAGCCTCACTGGTCATCAAAGAAATGCAAATTAAAACCACACTGAGATCCCACCTAACTCCAGTCAGGATGGCCATCATCAATAACTCAAAAAACATATGTTGGAGAGGAAGAAGGGAAGAGAGAACACTTCTACACTGCTGGTGGCAGTGTCAACTCATACAACCTCTGTGGAACAGTGTGGTGATTCCTAAAAGATTTAAAAATCAACCTTCCCTACAACCTCGTCATTCTTCTACTGGGAATATACTCAGAGGAACTCAAATCACTCTATGAAAAAGATACCTGCACATGTATGTTTACTGCAGCATTGTTCCCAACAGCAAGAACAGGGAACCAACCGTGCTACCCATCAAAAGAGAATTGTATAAAAAAAAAGTGGTACATATACATGATGAAATATTATGCAGCCATAAAGAAGGACAAAATCATGAACTTCACAGCAACTTGGATGGACTTAGAGTCTATAATACTGAGTGATCTATCACAGAAACAAAGAACTGAGTATCACATGTTCTCACTCATAATTAGACCTTGAACAATTATCATAATACTATAAGAAAAATATTTGCAGTAGCGGGAAACTTCTGGCGATAGGGGAAATGTAGGATTGGCAGTAGTGGGAATGTGCCAGGGGTGGGGGCACACCTCATCAACAAGGGTACCTGCATAATGAACATTTGTATACCTAACCCTGAATACTACTCCACATCTTAAAAAAATAAATTTAAAAAAAAAAGAAATTCAGTATTTCCCTCCATTTATCTAACGACAGCCTGAGTATGTAGAAAAGGTAACAAATGAAAGACAGCAGGGAAGTAAATTCAAACAAGCTGGTTTGGAAAAATGCATTATTGTTCGTTTGTGTTTGTGTGGGTTTTATAAAGACTGTGTTCCAGAAAAGTGATCTAGGTCATTTTACAGGGCAAGTCTCCCCAACCCTGTTTTTCCTATAAAGGTCTGCAAGTGTATATATAAACTATATTATGTCAGCTAAGCCTCATTCATCATTTACCTGAGGGATGTGTATGCACACAGATTACAGTGACCAAATATAATATGTCTGAGATTAGACTTTGTTAGAGATTCAAATAGTGGTGTGTTCTAGTTCTGCCCCTAGAATTTATGTCAATTTAGAGACCTTCACCTTCTCAGGTTCAAGCTCACCTAATCTTGTTAGAGAGCTTTAGAGCAAAGACTATAAATTTCATCAACCAGTGTGCTGGTGAGCTACTAAGTCACATTAGATGCTTTTAGTTTTTTTCAAAGAAGCAACTCAGAGCATATCCTTTCAGCAAGACTGTTTAAACGAAGACTTAAGAAAAAAATTGAACAACTCATTAAAAAATTAGTTAACTAGACTTACCTATTTAAAAATAATAATAGTAATACATTTTAGGGTATAAATTACCAGCTATTTTGGGAAAAATAGGTGAAGTGGCTCTGTAAAAAGTTGATTTAAAGATTATATTATTTACAGTAAAAAGCAAGGGGCAAAGAAAATGAGAGACAAGTGTAGATAGGAAGAACAGATGGTAAAATGGGGTTGTGACGTTGTTTACACAGCTAAGGAAAGTATCATGAAAGATGATAAGGTAAAGTAGGGTCTGTTTTTAACTTTAAAAAGAATATTATCTGTAAATATTAAAACTAAACATATTGTTACAATAAAACAAAATTAAATATTGTGCCTTTTTAAGTGCAAATAATGTGTGGCATGAGTAAAAATAAATAAATAAATAAGTTTGGGACATAGTTGCTGCTCCAAGGAGTTTGTAGTCATGGTGGAGTGTAACCACCTCAAAAGTTAACTATAAAAGACATAAATGGAAGTTAAAAACAATAGTGGAAAGGGTGTCACAAAGCTGTATGTGATTAATAACAAAACGTATGGTACAAACAGTAAAATGCAATATAGATTAGAGGAGATAGCAATCACTTGGGACTTGAAAATTTTAGGAAATCTCTTTTGAGAGAGTAGGATTTGAATCCTATTCCATTCTCCATTTTCTCCTCACCCTTCCTTTATTCAAATAATTACTCCACTGACTAATTTCCTTGAGTTTGCCTTCATTCTAAATTCTTTGGCTAACTTCCCTCTTACCACCAGCACTCCACTTTCTCTCCTCTCTCAGAAGATATGCCATGTCCTCCTGAAACTCACATGTCCACCTGATTCATTTCCCCTCCTTCATCTGAATCACCGTACCAATAACTATTCTTCTTTCTTGGCCTTGAAACTATCTTCAACTTTTCTAGCCCCATTCTTCAGTCTCTAAACATGCAAAGTTCACCCCATACCACAAAAAGTTCCTTTGATCAAATCAACGATGTTACTATCCCCTGGCTGTCAGCATTCAGGACCACAGAGGCCGGGAGTTTCCCAGCTGAGCATGTAAATTCTCACTCAATCTCCAGTTTTAGTCTGATATCTCTGCTCTCAGTGACCGTGGTAATTCCTCAAGTTTCTATTGCACCTCTACTGTATTCTCATAGGATAGTCTCTTACTTATTAATATCAACTTCCAAGGTTACAGCTATTATTTCTATTTGGACTGCCAGGCCTACATCCTTAGCATTGGCCTCCTCAGCAAGCTCCAGGCTTGCATCTTCAACTGAGTGTTATACAAAATCACATAGTTGATTTTTAGCCTTCTATTCTTAAATCATTGTTCTCACACTTGCCTGCACTTTGGAATCAACTGGGGAGGTTACAAAAATATCGATGTCCAGGTTATACAGTCAGATATTCTTACTAATTGGGCATCAAGGTCATTGTACTAAACAGAGTTAATTATCTTCCCTTTTAAAGCTGTTCCTTATCAAATGCGCGCACGCGCACATATACTGATCACACGATAATATCTAAAATGTAGAGTAAAGAAAGTTTTTCTAGTTTTAATTTCCAGAGCTTGAGAAAGAAAGAATAAGAGAGAGAGAGAGAGAAAGTGAGAGAGTAAGTGAGAGAGAGAGAGCAAATGAAAGAGAGACACCTGATGAAAACATTAACATCTATGAACTAGATTTGGTCAGCCTGTAGAACCAATGCCTATAAAGACAGCTGATGTTTTGGGCATCTACTAAATTTCACTGGACACATACTTCCTCCTTTTATCTTTCTCTTCTCTTCTTTCTTTCTCTTCCTTCCATTCTCTCTTCCTTTGTCTTAGTCTCTTGCTTTAGGCTTCCTTTTTCCCCTCTTTCCCTTCTCACTCAATGAGGTCCATGGCCTTGTTAGCCCTGTAGGAGGCAACGCTAAACAAGTGTTGGCCTCTGCAGTCCAACTGAGTATAAAGATGAGAAGCCACTGCCCCAACCCAATGCAAAGTGGCTAGAAGCTGCAGTGAGATGGGTCTCTGAGTGCTAGCCCAGCAGGACCTCCAATCTAGTTGTCTCCTGAGAAATATAACCTTCATTTAGGCACAGTGGGAGGTAAGACTGGGAATATTCTCTGAGTTCTGATGTCAAAGAGCACTACAGTACCTTAAAAAAAACTCTGTCTCTGGTAGCATCACAACCACATAAATGGCTATATTCCAACTCAATTTCAAAGAGAAGGAAAAAGCAAAATGTGGACATCTTAATGTCTTTTGACTACACTAGATGGGAGAGATACTCTGGTTGTGAGAACGGTTAAATAAGCATTTGGAGTATTTAGGGTATTGAGTGCAGGTGTGTGTATAGTTGAAAGCTCCCATTTTATAAGAAGTCCTAGGCGACTCAATAAACACAAGTGCCAGAGCAGAGTAATCCCTTTAGCAGGCAGGGCTCTCCCAGGCTCAGCTGGTTCTCCTGCCAGAAACAACACATTCCAGGAAAAAGTGTAAATCACACACTGAGGTAATTGTTTCGCACTTTCAAAGAATTTACTTGTTAATTTAAAATATTTTTTAGAGGCAATTCTGTATCTTGCCTTCTTTTTTGTGCTTAAACACTTGTAAATCTTTAAAAAGGTTGATCTTCACTCTATATCAAGTTCCCTTCTAATGTGTTTACTATATATTATCTTTATGATAGATAAGGCTGAGGTACAAAATATGAGTTCTGCTAATAAAAGATGGCTGCTTTCCTTAGAATGTAAGTCTGTATACAATACTGTGCATCTTTGCAATTTTAGGTATTATAGATTCAGAGACTAGGCCTCTAGGACCAAACAGGAAAAATGTAAAGTATCTATTCATGTCAATGACATTTGCTGGTGTTGATTAGGGACACCAAAGAATTTCACTCCGAGATTCTTGTTGAACCAAATATTTCTATCCTCAAGGCCACCACCAATAATGGTATAGTGTGAAAAAACAAGATAAGATATGGCCCTAAGTACCATACAGACCATGATAGGGTGATTATTAGCTGTCCTTTGACCTGGTATATATTTCCATTTTCTCAAATTTTTTTGCAGTCGCCTCAATAGAGTCGCAGACTATTAAAAAATTTCTAATCTTGGGTCCATCCATACATCTGATAATATGTAAGTGTAAATGCCTCAAGGAGATTAGAAGAATTTTTTTTTATTGAATTCTATCACAAACTTAGTAACCACACTGATCTTCAAAGAAGTAACTCACTTTTGTTTCTGTCTTTTAAAAAAACACTTTAGAAGAAAAGCTGCTCTTCTGAAAACAACAAAAAAAAGACTATTGAAAAACCCACAGTAGAAGAAAGATCCCTCCCTGGGTACTGTGTATCATGACTATGTTTATACAGTGCAGTAGGAAAGGAATTGGATTGGATACTGGCTTTTAGAAAGAATTCTGCAAGGAAGAGGTAGAATTGGTAAATGCGTTTCCTACTCATTTGCTTGCATCAAGAACTCCATTCCATTTCAATCTGCCAACATCCTAATTAAGATGATCCGAATCTTGGGTAATCTATTATTCTAGATCTAAGATAGCCCAAACTACATTAGACAAGATGTTACACTGTGTGCTTACACTGAAATGATAAGACCACTAAGCAGAAAAGCATGTCTTTTTCTCATGTCTGACCCAGCGCTGGGCAGAGTTCTCTGTCAGCGCTCAATAAATAATGGCCAGGTTTTGCCTGCTGTCTTTCTTTCCATGACTTTAAGCACAATTTCATCTTACTAGATCATTTCTGGTTCCTTTGACATCATATACTTGCGCTCATCTTTGCATGAGGAAGAGAGCAAAGTGTCTTGAGTATGTCTTTATACATGTGTGCATCAGTATATACGGGACTAACATATAAATGCAATTCCCATTTATTACCTTAATGTGTTTCTGAAGATCCTATATTAAAGAACATACTAACTACATAAGCTCCTGAGCCAGGAAAGAAAAGAACATGGAGACAATGCTTCGTCTTACTGATGCTTTGGAAGAATCAAGATCAAGTTCTATTCTAGGAAAAGAATATCCAGTTACACTGTTACCCAAGGGTTACCATATAATACTGAAAAAAATGTCTTAGAAAAGTGCGCTCCAAATCAGCTCCTTTATACACCTTTAGTTAAGGAAAGTGACCCATAATTTATTAGCATAGTTGCTGGGTTAAGACCAGGGCATCTGGTAAAAAACAAACAAAAAACGTGCTAACACTAAATTTGCCCTCTCTTGACATCTAAAGAAAGGTCAGGTTGTCAACGGCAAACCCAAGTGAAAGACCACACAGATATGCATTCTCAGCCAGTACCTAAAACTGTCATTTGTAGGGCTGAGCAAACACATTTAAGAAATGTCCTTATACTTACTCTCCTGCTATTGTTGAACAGATAACACTGATGACCTTCATAGTCTGATATCCATTTCCAAAGGATGATGACTTCAATCTAAGAACCTCAAAGAAGGCAGATAAAATGAGCACAATCCCAGAGTTCAAAGCAGCTAACCCTCTGTCTCCTTTCACTAAGGAGATGAAGATGTTGGTTGGGACTCAGGCTAGGTCACCCTTGTAGTAGCTGTAAAGTTTTCTGAATTTACAATAAAATGTTCAAGTGTTCTTTGTTCTGAAAACGTATCTGTTTCTATAAGAAGGACAAAGAAACTGTTGTTGCATGCTTTCAGTGATGCAAAGTTTGATATGTCATGTGGGGAAATCCCAGCCTCAATTCTAACACATCTGTAATGATGCATACTTTGTAGGTGAAAAGTAAAAAAGGAGAGGATAAGAACATTTTAAAGGCAGCAATGTGCAAATTTAAAAATGCTTTCTTGCTTTCAGGATTTTTGGGTTTTGCCTTGAAAGGTCAATAAAAGAATGTACCCTTTGTCAGACGCTGGATAAATTCACTGTGTCCTAAAATCCCTCCAGCCATACAACATTAAAAAAAAAAAATGTACATACTGAAAGCCTAGTTTAAGGTGATAAACTTTTACCATCTAAAGTAAAATACATAATTATAAGCATATTTTAAATTCTTGAATGTGAGTGCTGAAGCTCTATTTCTAGAACTGGTGAATTCTGTTCTCTATTTCCATGTATAAAAGATCTCACAGTCCTGGGAAAACACTTTTTTAAAAAATGAAATACAACAAATAAGGTATGCTGCCGAGTCCTGGGGGAGAAGTTTCCCAGAGTCTTTGAATTTCCTCCTATCCTCCTTCTTTACAAGATTTCTAAGACCAAGTCCTTTTCTACAGTCTCTCAAACAAGGTAAAAAAGAAAAATACCCCCTAGATATATTCCTTAGATTTTCTATTATGCTTCTCAAGCTCCCAGTAGCTTCTGAAGTAAACCTAAGATGAATTTTGGAGTTATTTTTTATTATGTTTTAATTTTAGTTCCTCTTTAGGTCTAAGATGAAATGGATGATCATAACTGCTGTGCTTGGAGATGCATTTCATGGCATAACTTGTACATGACCTGTGCAAGGTCACGTCATGGAAAGAGGACTGACATGATGGAATAAGAAGTCGAATCCAGCTTTTAGTCTTGGAGAACTTCAGGGTAACCTATCTAAGCTTGCTCTACTTAGTGCAATGTGGCAATAAAAATTTCTGCTTAAACTGAATATTCAGATATATTCTACATAGGTACCTCACTCTGACTTGGATTGTGTCAATTAAAGACATAAGAGAAAATATCATTCAAATCACTGATCATTAAGGATCGCAGGTTGTCATGTTGTGAACCTTGGTGCAGATTGTGTCAAGCTGGCTTAATCACCATCTACAAATGGGTCCCAGGTTCTAGCCACACCATAGCTTTTTACACTTCTATATCCTTCCTTGCACATGCTGTTCTCTCTGCCCATTATTTTGACCCTGGCAAAAATCCTCTCTAGCCCCCATGTAAACCCACTCCCCTGCAAATCATTCCTTGATACCCACAGGTAGGGTTAGTTATTTCCTCCTCGGTGTACTCATAGCACTTGGCTCCTGTCTCTATTCAAGTAGTTATCAGAGCTATTATAATCATTTGTTTCATGTCTCTACCTCTAGAATATTATGGCTTGTGTATTTATCCTTATTTAGGATTTACTCTGTGCTAGGCACTGTTCCAAACACTTTAGGTAAGTCAACTTTCTAAAATCTACATCACAACCCTTTGAGTTCGATATTATCATTACCTCTATTTTACAAATGAGGAAACTGAGGCATGGAGAAATTAAGTAATTTTCCAAAGGACACACAGCAAGTAAGTGCCGGTCGTTGAACTCAGGCAGTCTGACGTCAGAGTCTGAGCCTCTCTGTTACTCTATGTTTGCCCAAAGGACTAAGAGAAGCAGGTCATAAGCATTAAACAAATAGAAAGAATTATCATTCTGATTTTACCATAGGTTCCTAAGCTTAAATTTTAAAATATATTTCCTTTGTCTTAAATTGATTTTGCACCCACCCTTGAGTATGAATGAGTTCCTTTGTCAAGAGAAAATTCAGCCAGGATTGGGGAAGCGAGAATTAGCTGGGAGGCAGAAGTCCTGGGTTTTGCTGGCTTTGCCATGTCAAGGTACCAAACTCTCAGTGCTTCCCTCAGCTTCCACATCTGCAGATACCTACAAAAGCCTCTCATCATAGTTGCTTTTAGATGCTCTATGCTGTGCATCTAATATGACATAAAAACACTTTGAAATACAAATACTGTTATCAAGAAAAAAATGAGTATGTTATCTTGGTAAAGTAATGTGACTCAAAGCACTTCCACTTTGGAATGATCCAAATAGAGGTTTTTTTGTTTTTGTTTTTTAACTGAGGCACCCAAGTCATGAAGATATTCTTATGTTTCCTCTTGATATTTAAGTTCATATCTCAAGTCACCTCAGTTCAATGTCATTTATTTATTTATTTATTGAGTTGGAGTCTTACTCTTGTCTCCCAGGCTGGAGTGCAGTGGCACACTCACAGCCATCCCAGCGTTGACCTGCTAGGCTCCAGCGATCCTTTCGCCTCAGCCTTCCAAGTAGCTGGAACTACAGGGGCATGCTGACACGCCTGGCTAATTTTTTTCTTTTTAATTGTAGAGACGAAGTCTCCCCAAATTGCCTGGGCTTGTCTTGAACTCATGGGCTCAGGAAATCCACTCGCCTCAGTCACCCAAAGTGTTGGGATTACAGGCTGAGCCACCAAGCCCGGCCCTATTTTACCTTTTAAATCACTTTTTAATTATTAGATTTTACATGTATTCTTTATTTTTTATTTATAATAAATATTGCTCATTGAGAAGTCTGGAAAATTCAAAGATAGCTAAAAATATATAATTGCATATTATAGGTCTCTTCTAATTTTTACATCTCTTTTCTAAAACATTATTTTTTTAAAGGCTATGTGTGTAACCTCTTGTTAGAATAAAATGTAGCGTAATTTAATCGGGTCCTATTTTAAACATTTCATTGATACCAATTATTTGCTATTATAAGTAATAGATATTCTCTTGTTCATGTTGGGTGAAGATCATGAAGGTGAAGACCCTGCAGAAAAGGGGCCTTCTTAATGCCTACTATAGTGGTTCTCTGGGAGCTTGTTGGAATGCAGGTTTGGGGTCCCCATCCAGGAGTTTCTGATGTGGTCTGAGAACAGGCCTGGGCGAGTGGGTCCTCTTTTTGAGAAATACTGACATTGCCTCTCCTTCGATAATACTGTCTCCTTCTCACTGGGTTGTTGTCCCCTTCATTCCATCTCAATACCTCCCTATAAAATGACCTGATTTAAAAGGGCACATTTCAAACTGCTCCTGGTGAATGTAGTTACTCATTTTCAACACAGCTCTTGTATTAATTTAGGTCATTGCACCATCTCTGCAGTTTCACTTTGGCATACCCCTACCCCAACCCCACTCACCCTACCCACCCACTCATGCCCCACACTATAGCCAGGAACTGGTTTTTATACGACAACTCAGTGATGTCATTTCTCTTCTTACGCCAGAATCCTCCTGTTGGTGGACACAGAGCGCCCGGCTTCCCTTGTACATTCCTTCCTCTCTTACCAAACTGGCTTGCTCACAGAATGTCACTTCCTCAAAGAAGCCCCCCAATACCCTAATCTAAACCACTTCTCCCAGCCCAACTTCTTGCCACTTCCTTTTCTTTTCTTTCACATCACATTATGGTCTGTAAAGGCACCAATTATTACATTAGAATGGATTAGATGGATTATTCAAGTCTGTTTCCCCCACCAGCTCCATGAGGCAGGCCCTGGGGTTAATTGTTCATCTCTAAAGCCTGGTGCCACCCTCAGCCCAGAGCAGTGCCAGTGAGAGGCAGTGCTCTCAGTGATGATGAACTGAGCTCTGTGATTCAAATCCCAGCTGTGTGTAGAAACTATGTGACCTAAACTCGGAGTTACCTAAGCCCTCTGTGCCTCCATTTTTCTCGACTAGGGATTAAAATAGAATTACCTTATAAGTTTGTTGTGACCATTAAACGAGAGAACACAGAAGTGCTGTAAAATAACATTTGGCATGTAGAATACACCCACTGAAGGACAGCTACTAAAAATAGGCAGTCAGTATATTCTCGTTAAAGAAATAAAACACAGTGGCATTTTTAATTGTGTCCTTTGTCATCATCCTTTCTCTCCCACCCTCCAAGTATACACAGTCAAAGCGTTAGCTCAATCAACTCCCTACAATCTTAAAATCGCGCCATGTCTGCCCTTATAATTGTGTGGGATACACTCTCCATTCCATACTATTTGTTCCAGCTTTGATCCTTTCATTACATCACTTCCTAAAATACGTGCTCATCACTTCCTAAAATACGTGCCAAAACACCTCTTTTCCTGCCTTCAAGTATTTCCTGAAATGTGACCTTCTCAGTGGAGCCTTTTTTAAGTGAACTGAGCTCATCATTCCATCCTCTGCTTCCAACAAATAAGTTAAAGCTTGTTGTTGGAGGTTCCAAAGCTGTAAATCCTTTGAGCTTTTCACTGGCTGTATGGGTCTCACCACTGCAGGGCTGGTCAGGTTTCTCCTCTGCTGGCATTTAAGAATGTGAGTCTAAGAGGGCAAAGTGTTTAACTTGTTCTGTATACATTTAGCACAGTGCCAATCCACACGGATGCCGACTAAATGTGATTTGATAATGATTTACTTACTTTGTCCATGCCAGGAATAAAAACCATACACTCTTAAATTTTTCCCCCATGTCACAATACATTTTGATGCTGCATTTATTATGAAATTGATTTTCTGTATTTATTTTCACAAAGTACAGATGCAAAAGAAGGGAGTGATTACATGAAAATATCAAATAAATAAAATTATTTTCTATATTGTGAGTCCAAAGATACCTTTAGAACAGTGGCGCTTTGCATTAAAAGGTACCTCATTTAAAGTTCAATTGCATATGCTTTACAGGTTATTTTGTAAATCTAAAACAAATAACCAAAACACGTCAATACTCATTTTTAAAGTACTTGCTGTATTCGGTGCATGCACCATTATGGAGAACTTACACTCAGAGCAAAAGATTTGTAGCAAAGCATATGACCTTCTTCCCACTACAATGACCATCCCCTAATTAGGCAATGCATCTGATAGTCATTAACAGGAATGAGATAATGAATCACTTTCTCTCTTCTTTGTTAATTTGCTGTAACCAAGCGGCTAATGGATGTCAGAGCTGAGTGATTGCACTGATTATAGTGATTTATAGTTGCAACAAAACAATTTAAAACCATTCTGATTATTCATGTTAAAGATGCTTTATGTTTTGTTTACTAAATGTTTTATGTCCCCCTTTCTTTCACCCCAAAAGTACTATCCCCCACCTACCCTGCCACTTTTCACAAAAAGACCTCTTCCTAGAAAACTTGAAAGTTGTGGGCTTTTTTTTTTTATTGTTTTAAACTAAGCCATTTCATTTTGTTTATATAGAGAGAGATATAAAGTTTACCCAGTAGAAACGAAAAGCCTTAGGGTTGGAAAGAAAACTTCAGTGGTGCCTAGTTCAAAAGAAGACAGAAATAAGAGGAAATAAGGCAAACTTCAAGCCACTTACCTTGGGGCTTCCAGTCCCTTCCTCATCCTCCACAGACACATCAGTAGCCAGTATCTCGGCTTTGATGGTATCCAGAGCCCTGAGAATCCAGCTGTGTTGCCGTTTGATTTGCCTCTGCAGCTCCTTCCATTGACTTGCAATCATCCGCAGCATGTCCTTCAGTCCTTCTCCAAAAGGAGGGGAAAGCACAAGTTGTGGACCTGACTGCATCGTTACTCATTATCTTTCCTTTAGTAAATTAGGCGGCTATTTCAAATGATATAGATATATTTATTAAACGACCATTCCCATCACCTGCCACATTGACATTTGTCACTCAGAATAGAGACTGGCAGTGCTTGACACAAAGCGTCAGGACACAAAAATGTGATAACCACTTAGATGACCGGTTTGGAAATTGATTTAGACTCAGTGTATCGACTGGAAAAAAAAAAAGTACACGGAACAAAAGTCACAATGTATAAAAATTATTAGCACTGCAGCTTCACACTCCAAATAAAAGGCCCTGTGTGTATCTGTGTGGACTTTATAATAAGAAAGATATATGGAAATAGGTACCGTCAATTCGATGAGAAATACAGTATATGGGCTAGAATTAAGACAGCAGTCCTTAGCATTAGCAAATCCAATTAATACTGTTCTCTTTCTATTTAGCTGTGGTAAGCTCAAAGTAAGAGTCAAACTGCAAGTCATCCTGTCTAATAGTCTTCTATTAGGATAAGTATAACCAAGTGATAAAATTATGTTTATTTTTTTAATCTTTTCCTCATAAATACATTAATGCTGGGATAAGAATTGATTGAAGGCCAAAAACTCTGCTAATGTAAAGAACATGCAAAATATTCATGTGTGTGAAGTGGCAGAGAAATAATCAGATATCTTTAGACTACCTGCCTTATATCTGTAATGGTATCTATAGGTACCCTAATGCATATGCATTATAACTATATGCACAATTCTCATTCATTATCTTAATGTTATTTCCAGAGCACCTACATCAAAAAGCATGTCAGTGTGAAGTTTTCAAGAATGCGATTTCAATTGAAACTCAGGCGAACAGCAAGCCCAAAATAAAATGAACAGACCATTTGGAGGCAGTATTTCATCTTATAAGTATCACAGCATTGTATGCAGTATATGAAACATTTATAAATCTTGAAGGTCAATCTGATAATGTAAATATTAATAATACATAAGGAAGTGAATATATGCAGTAATTTACAGCAATGCTTCTTCATTCTTAATAGTCTGGAGACATAAAGACTTGCAATATTTCAGGAGGATTTACCTGCTTTGTGAGATGCAATAAGCTCAAGAAGTTGGTGTCCTTCCTCCTCCACAGCTTCCTTGAGAGCACAATGACTGTCTACATTCAACTTAAAACTCTGCAATGAAAAATATGAGCTTCAAACCTTGGCATGGCTGTTACACATAAAACATCCATACAAAATTACTTGCTACTTTTTATCAAGAACCACACAGCCCAATTTACCCAATAGACAAACTAATTTGCAATACTAAAAGCTATTGATATTTGGAATCTGGGCTCAAAATGTTTCCATTAGATTAGCTGAGTGCATCTGTTTGGAAACAGCTGACAAATCTAGAAATTCATTAGGTTTTTATGAAAAGTCACATCCCGTAGGCTATATCAAGAGTGGCAGTGTTCTATAAAATACACTGAATTCCCACCAGCACATATAAGCTCTTTTCTTCATTTTTTAGAAATGTTAGTGATAGCACTATTTATGAAACCATAAAAAATTGGCAGCATAAAATATATTAGCCTTATGTGCACATATATAAATCCATTAATATAGTAGAGTTTGATTCAGCTCTGTTTCTGAGATATCACACAGCTGTAGAATACAGAGGTGGATTTAGGTGCTGTGTTGAGTCAAATGCTTTTCAAATCTTTGCTTTTTAAAAGTTTATTCCCAAAATGTGACAGTGCTTTACAAATGAATGCATCTACCACAGTTGGGTATCTTTTCACTCATAATAGTCATTCAAAAGACAAAAACTACTGTCATGGTTGAAATCCAACTCGGAGCCATTTCTTTCAAGATGCCTTCCCTAATGCCTTATGTCGAATTAATTACTCCCTTCTCTCTGTTTCTCGTACATGCATCTACTGTAGAATTTATCACAGTATGCTGCTTTATTTCTAACCTTGGCTACCAAATTATAAGTAACTTGAAGAATTGCCATTTTCATATTTATCTCCAACTCATGTCACATACAAGGTATTCAATAAATGTTTGCAAGAATAGCGGGTATCTGTTGAACTTGATCAATAACACTCTCTAAAGGAGAAGGATCTCATTTAAATATTTCAAGAAATACAGATGACTTTCCAAAGATTTTCCCATCTCTGGCATTTTATAAGGTATTCTAACCACAGTTTCTCCCATGGAGAGTCATTATGGTAACCGATCTATTGAATCAGTGATTAGAATTCAGGATGAAAATTCATTCCTTGACTCAACTAATTTGAACAAGCAAAGATTTTGAAATTCTGAGTGCCAAATTTTGGCTTCTCCATTATAGGGCTCCAAAATACACAACATGCTTTGCTCTCACTTATTAAGCAGTATACGCACTGCACTGTCCTTGGTATTAAGAATATTTGACAGAAGTTTCAAATGATACAGTTTCAGGTGGAATATAATTTGAGATTAAAGAGGTTAAACAACTATAAATTGTGAAATCAGATATTTATTCATTCATTTACTTAGAAACCACGTACTGTGCTCATTCTGTACACTGAGCTGAATAGTAGAGATATAGAGGGTATAAAGCATGGCCTCTAGTATCACAGGGCAATTGAACACGTTACTAGGAGAATGTGTTATCTTAGATGTTCAATGGTGAGTCTGGACTATCCTTTTCTTACTGGAGATAAAGGGTCTTTTTAAAGCTCAGAAGACTGAAACAGAGTGATCAAAAGAAACTAGGAATGAAGGAGACAGAGACATGTAGATCAGACCTTGAAGTATAAAGTAAGAATTACAACTAAAAAAAAAAACTCCAAGATGATGACTCATTTCATCTGACTAGAGGCATAAGACACAGCAAAGTTTTAGCCAAATATGACAAAATGAAAATATTACATTTTTCCAAGGGTTGTTCACCATTTTTATAATATCCTCTTTCAGCTATAGGTATTTGGTTGAGTAAAATAAAACATGGTAATGTATGGGAAGCCTGATACTTCTGATCAACCCAAACTAATAATGTTTATGAAAAATTAAATATTTTTTATGTTACAGTCCAAATATGGTTAATTTCCTTTTTGCCACCGCCATGGAAATCAACAACTCCAAAGCAATGCCATGCAGAATGATGTACATATGTGTTTCAGAGAGAAGGGAAAGCGGAAAGAGAGACATATCAACCCAAGAGCACCAACATTTGGGAAGAAACCTATTCCAGAAATTTCCTCCTACCATAAACTTAGCCTAGTGCTCTCTTTGATTTACTGTTTGCTTACAACAGACTTGTTTTGAATGGTTGGTAATCATGCGCTTCCAAAGAGGTGATTCAGGCCCGTGTCTCAGAGCAAGAGAACTTAAGGACCTGTAAGTAGGTTGGATAATTTGACTTAATTGAAGCCAATAGTATAGAATAGATGCAGCTGGAACTGGCTCTGCTTCAAGACGACGTGGAAGCATTTGATTAAGAAACTGGAAAGGATAAGGTATTCATTATTAGGAAGAAGATAATCTGATAAGCTTGATGTTGTAGAAAAGAACCATTTAACATAACTATCACCCAAATGGTGCAATATTGCTTGATTTTCAGGTGCACCCGTTAACCATTAATAATATCAACTGAGGAATTCACAGTAGGCCTTTGAGAAGGCAGCCAAGCAGGCACATTAACAAAATTATCAATGAAATTTCTGGCTGTTAAAGGATTCCGTAATAAGCTATCCCCATTTTGCCCTCCACCTCTTCTCTAGGGAAGAAAGCTAAGAGGAAAGGTTTTATTTCCTTTTTTTTCTTTCCTTGAACTTGATACTTGAACATATTTCCACTCTTGTGCTATGACACACCTTCTCAGCAATGCCTTATGGTGAACAGTCCCTCTGCAATGTCCATAGCACTCCCTGAAAATGCAGAGCATTCGTGGAGACTGAATTTATGGCAAGAACATTGCCACAGGCAGGTACCATGGTCCTATGTCACTGATTATGTGAAATTCCATAAATATAAGTAATCTGGGTCCTGGGGGACACTAGACCTTTTTTTTAGCATGTTTAAAGCAGCATGTAACTGAATGACTAGAAGACAATAACTAAGGAAATGGAAAAATACAATGACTGAAACAAAGCACAAGATTATTTTTTTTAAAAACCGATACATCAGAGATTGCCCAATGGGCATTTCTATTATTACAACCTCTGGCATCAGAGGCTGTACAGATCTGGAAGTATCGTTTCTGGGCAGGACCCAAATTTGGGTATGCCCACTGATTGTACTTTGGTCATGATCAGACTTTACAAAGCAGATAAAATTATACATCTAATCCTACTCCACTCATATTTCTGAATAGCCCGGTTCGATGGGAGTGTGAAGGTCACAACATGAAATGAAACCAAGGAAATGTATGTCTTGATGGAAGCAAAATAACAATAACACACACAAAGAATGACTACTCATGAGGGATCAGAGGAATAGATTCAGATTTCCTGGTACAAGAAATAGTGGGAAAGACCATCAGCACATTCAAAGCCTTAAATAACCAAAGCAGTTTAGTCTTAGCAGACCATATCATAAACACAAACTTTCAATCACCCCATGGAATACTGTCAGTATCTCCCAGATCCACTGAGTTCTATGAGTCTTGTGAAGTTTGTGAATAATCAGAGAGGTCAAAAAGAGTTACTGAGTCTTTCCTGACCTACTTTTAGTTTTTTAAGGCATAAAATTTTATTATGAATATTTATTGAGCAGTTTCTGCCAGGCCTATAGATACAAAAATTAACAATACACAATTCATGTCCTCAAGCAGCTTATACTCTATTTAATAAAAAAAAGAAAGCTAACAAACAAGTAGCTTTATATGACCCAACATAGAATAAATGTGTAATTAGGGATGTATAACACAGAGTAGTGGGGTCTCAAGTAAACTAAACAGTGATATGTCTTGCCCGATGAGATTCAAATTTTCTTTATTTTTCTACAATAAAGTATTATACTGCCCAAGCAAAAACAAGAGTATGGGCTATATTCCATATAAGTATGGTAAGTGCTGGATGGGGCTGTGGAGGATGAGCTGGGATCCAGGTTCAGCAGCGCTTGGCAAAAGGCTTGCAGAGAAAGGATTGATTTGTCCATGGACCTGAAGGTACCCTTTATTGTAGCATGAAGCTGGGAGCCAGAAGCAGCTCAGTGTGGCTGGGACAGGGTACAGCAGCAATGACTGCATAAGACTTGACCCCAAGAACCATGAGAGAGTCATGGAAGAGTATGCCAGCGATGTGAGAGACTGGTGCAGATCTGTGATCCAGAAAGATCTTGCTGACTGGTGCATATAGTTTTGCTTTTCAAAGGGCAGACTGGAGACAAGGAGGCCATTTAGGAGGCTGTGTGGTAATACAGGCCAGATGTTTCTGCATGTTCGTATTTTTTTTAATTAAGAAAGGTATGCTTTTCCTTGTAAATGAATGGAAGAAGGAAAAAATAGAGAAAATCTTGTCTTTTTTAAGTTTTTCTCAGTGCGTGAGAGCAGCATGTGCCAGAATTTAGTTCTTTGGCTGTTCTGATGATAAATACCAGAGGTTATTAGTCAGGAGTCTCCAAATGTGAAAGACATATTGAACTGATGAACTTTTACTCCCACTGTCATTTTAAAGAGATGGTATATATGCTGATGAATAAGACACTTGATGACACTTTTTCTTCACACAAAAGATTTTTACTACCCTAAGAAAATGAAAACTTGCCTTTTTACAAGGGCAGGAGGAAGAATGTGTGTTCAGTCAGAAAAGCCAAGGCTTGAAAAGTCACTTGCTATTTGCCTCAGGCCATCTCTGTCCGGGCTCCACGCTGAGCTGAGCCCAGTACTGCTCCCCATTCTCAGAGGGGCTCCTTGGGGAAACTAAAGGCGTGATCCCTATGCAGTTTCTCTTCTTTCCACAACACCATCCATAGAGGATGGGCAGATGTACTGGTCCTCAAGATATAAAATACACCTTTAAAATGCCATATGTACCAAGAATCAGAAGATTTCTAGGAGTAAACATTTCTTTAAGAACATCCTGAAAACTTGATAAGAAATTTACAACCACCAAAATGAAGACTATGAAATCACATGGAAAGTACATACAACATATGACAAGCAAAAATGAAGATCTGAATTTGTATCTATGATAAAATTGTAGTTATGTAAATAAATCATCTCTGTACATAGAAAAAGGAGACTGCAAGGAAACGTGACAAAATTTAACATCATTTGTGTAGGGTCGGACTTGGAGTTACCACGGTCTGTTCTTAAGGAGCAAGCTCTGAGTGTTTTAAGCTTTCTGAAACATAACACGGAAATAATACTAACTTCTAGATTGTTGCAAGAATCAGAGATAATTGAACCTGTACCAGGTTACGAGTGGCGTTAAATTCATTAGGGATTTTAAAATTCCTTTTCCCTATTTCCCAAATATTCTTTGTAATAGATGTTATTTTATAATATTTTCAGGTGATCTGTGCCCTTTATTTTTGAGACTCTCTGAATTCCTCAAGGGCAGAAACCAGGTCTTCTTTGCATTTGTGTCACTACCCACGACAGGTCTGTCCACAGGAGGCCCCCAGAACATTAATGCTGCTATGGGGGAAAAGCAAGCCCAGACTAAGAAGCCATCAATCCGGGTCTTCCTTTGCCTCGAGTGTGTGTCCTTGGACAAGTCATTTTAGCCCATCTGGGTTTCTGTGTTCTTATCTATAATCCAGGCATGTGGACTCAATATTTCCCAGTCCTTGAATACTTTGATTTTATCTTCCCTAAGCCAGGCAGTTAAGCATTGGCAGCTTGGGAGATGTTTTTTATTTATTTTAAACCAGAAAATTTTCAAAAGGGGAAGAATCCCAAAGGCCATCTAGCCACTCCTCTACCCCAGGGCAGCTCCGTCCCTCAACTGTCATGGGCAGATGTATCCATTCTATTTTTAACCATCTCCAGGGAAGTCTCTTCTAGCTCCTCATCCCGAGTCTGCAACGTTTCTTCTCAGGAATTTAAGAGCTCTGTGAAGAGCAGTGTGAGCTTTCCTCTGCTTGGGATTCTTTTGCCAAGTCATCCCTCCAGCGTCTGGGTTGGAAATCAGAAGCATCTTGAGATTATGCCAACAAAACCCACATGTTCAATTAATCCCCAAGACCTGTCAAGCGATTTCCCCATCCTCACCTCTCCATGTTGAAGGACATCGCCTTAGGTTCAGGCCCTCCTCATCATCTCTTGCCAGGTTGCCTATTGCAAGCTCCAGTCACAGCCTCCCTCAAAACTATATTTATGGCCGGGCTCGGTGGCTCAGCCTGTAATCCCGCGCTTTGGTAGGCCGAGGTGAGTGGATTGCCTGAGCCCATGGGTTTGAGACCCGCCTGGGCAACTTGGCAAGACCTCATCTCTACAATAAATCAAAAATGAGCCGGGCGTGGTAGCGCGCGCCTGTAGTTCCGGCTACTCGGAAGGCTGAGGCGGAAGGATCGCCGGAGCCCAGCAGGTCGAGGCTGCGGTGGCCGGGAGCGGCCACTGCACTCCAGTCTGGGTGACCGAGTGAGACCCCAACTCAAAAAACAAAAAAACAAAAAAAATATACTTATTCCTTATTTGTTGCTCACCTATGGAGGTGCAGGGACTGTCTTAAGCTTAAAGGACATGACTATAAAACAAGACAAGCACAGTCCCTACACTCATAGAGCTCATAGTCTAGTGTATGTGTGAATGGGAACGGGCATCATATAAATAGGACATTGCAGTTAGTTGTGTCACAGGAGCTATGACATGGTGTGGGTGAGGGCTGTTGACAAGCAAGAGTTCTGGAGCTCAACAGCATGGGTTCAAATCCTGACTCCTCCATCACCTGCTGTGTATCTTTGGGCAACCTCTGTGTACTAGGTTGCTTTGTCTGTGAAAAGGGGAAATGTTAATCTGTGGGATTGTTGTAAGGATGAAATTCCTTGATACGGGTGGAACAGGTAGACCCTGCAATGGCTTGCCAAGGCTGAAGAATAAGATCCAGGACCTATGAGCCCTCTGAGACCCTGGCCAAGTTGGCTTCACAGGCTGGCCTTAAAATGTGTCTGGACTGCTTACAGCTTCTAGCTCCCACCAGCTGTCTTGATCTCCCAAGATTCTGTTCTTGCTGGCACCTCTGCCTGGCAAGCTCTTCCCTTGGCAAAACCATGCACGTCCTTTAAAAATCCTCTCAGGTGGCTCTAGCAAGCTTTCCCTGACCATCCTCTACCCTGCTGGGTTCCCGTACCTCGGCATCCACAGCACCCATGCAGAGCTCAAATCTTCACTTACTACATTGTGGTAAAATTATTGATAATGTGTTTGTTTCCTACATATCAGTCCCTTGAGTGTGGAACTCTGTTTTCACTCACTATTGTATCCTCAGTGTCTAGGACAGTGCCTGGCATACAGCACACAACTAACGCATGTTGAGGGGAGTGAATGCATGGCGATTTGTACTCAAAATCTCCCATGTAGCTTTCAAACAGCTTGTAGCATTTTGGGAGACACTAGTGCAATCACTCTTCACTTGGAAGTGGTTGATAAATGTCCCCAAATTTTACTCAGTGAACACCATGTAAATGAGCTGTCATGTTCCTTCACTTACAAAATTACTTGCCAATTACACTTAGATGATCCCAGCGTAATTGCCATGTAAACTGTACCCTGGCTGAGATAGCCCAAATCATCAATTAACTTTACCCTCTCATCATGTGGTACTTACCACTTAATTAAATAAATGGTCAGCTGCTACCACAGTTGTCTATTTCCCCAACAAAATGAAGTAGTTACATTTGTCACTGATTATCAGTTATGACAATCTGCAACACACCTCCAGGTATAAAATTGGAAGCTTAAAAAATGGAAAAAACTCTGTACTCTTAAGAAAGAAATACCAAGATTTTGATTAAAAAAAGATAAGCATTATACAATCTTTGTTTTTCTTTTTAAAAAAAGAAGATGATGACACTAAGATATAAAGACAAAAATCCTCCTTTTCCTGAGGAGACTTTCTTCCTGAAATCTCAGACAATAAAAACATTTCCAAGAATTTGAAAATGAATTTAGCTCTCCAAACAACGTACAATTTATTTCAAGCAAACAGTCTTTTTTTTTTTTTTTTTTTTTTTTTGGTGAAAAGTAGTTACATCGTACTGGGGCTGACATTCTTTCCTGATAGACTGGCTAATATCTTATGCAAGAATTAGATAATTGGGAGGGATCCTGAATGTTGGTGGCGGCTCTGAGTGATGGAATTTTCATTCGCTTCTCTGGATGCCACCTCCATACCTGAAGCAGGTAATCACATTGACTTCCCAGCATGGCCACATTAGGCCACACAGATTGCCAAACAGAATTTCTGTTCTAAAGGGACCATTTGATTTCCAGAACACACTGCTCAGAAGCCTTGATTGAAAAGGAGGTCAATGCTGGCCCAAATATCTCTCTACCCCCTGAGGTGGAATAATTGATGTGCAGCAGCCCCTACAGATGTGGAGTCACCAGGGTGATGGATTGATATAAGTATATTATTCACACGTGCATCTGCTAATATACAGGTCCCAGTGCAAACACCAGGACTTAAGAATATTATGTGGATTTAGGACAATCCCTGAAGGACTCCAGTTCCATTAAAAATTTGTTTGGCAGCCTGGGGCAGATCTGTTCCAACTCCCACATGCTTCATACATTTGAGAGGGGGAACCAAACCACTTTAAAAATAAATTTAATAAATTTTGTAATGTCAAGTCATTAACATCCTGTCTAGTCATGCAGTCTTCATATTTTGAAACAGTAACATTAACCTGTGGAATCTTTTTTTAAAAAGAACTTTCTAATATCTGAGCCAACATTTTCATTTTTCTGGTGTTTTTTTGCCGAAGGGGGATAAATTACATCCTGATAACAGAAGAAAACATTTCTTTTTCCCTTTATAGGTGTTTTTCTTATCACAAATATATCAGACAATACCTAGAAAGTCCTGTGACCAGAGTTCATTTTGGTTTGTAAATGGTAGAGGAAATAATTTAACTTGCAGAAATACTCAGTTATTGATGATTTGCAACATTAGTTAGAATTTGCTGCCTGTACCAATTACTGGTCAAAACCCTAAGTGCCCGTACCATAAGAAATAAGATAGACAAGTGGGACCTCATCAAACTGACAAGCTTCTACAAAGCAAAAGAAACCATCAAGAGAGCCGGGAGACAGTCCACAGAATAGGAAAAAATATTTGCCAACTGTATATCTGACAAAGGACTAACATATAGTATCTACAAGGAACTCCAATGTGCCAAAAAGAAAATAACAAACAGCCCCATTAAAAAGTGGGCAAAAGACATGAATAGACATTTCTCAAAAGAAAATATATGGATAGCCAACAGACACAGGAAAAAGTGCTCAGCCTCACTAATCAGCAGAGAAATGCAAATGAAAACTACATTGAGATACCACCGAACCTCAGTAAGAATGGCCATCATTAATAAAACAAACAGCAACAGATGCTGGCAAGGTTGCGGAGAATAAGGAATGCTTCTACACTGCTGGTAGGAACGCAAACTAGTGCAACCTCTTTGGAAGACAGTGTGGCAATTTCTGAAAGAACTAGAAATTTACCTTCTATATGACCCACTAATTCCCCTTTTGGGAAAATACCTGGAAGAAC
The DNA here is from genome assembly GCF_000164805.1 of Carlito syrichta. NCBI lineage: Eukaryota > Metazoa > Chordata > Mammalia > Primates > Tarsiidae > Carlito > Carlito syrichta. The sequence continues at coordinate 1,160,646 of NW_007250630.1, forward strand.
TTAAGTCATTCTACCAAAAAGATACCTGCACACGTATGTTTGCTGCAGCTCTATTCACAATAGCAAAAACATGGAATCAACCTTACTGCCCATCGAAGCTGGATTGGATTAAAAAAAATGTGGTACATATACACAATGGAATATTTTGCAACCACAAAGAAGGACAAACATATGGACTTTGCAGCAACTTCCATGGATTTAGTTTATCATACTCAGTGATCTATCACAGAAACAAAGAACAGAGTATCATATGTTCTCACTCATAAGCGAAGCTTGAACAATTATCATAATACTATAAGAAAGGGATTGGCAGTAGTGGGTAACTGCCAGAGGAAGGGGGTGGGCTTGGCAGTTGAGGAAAACTGCCAGGAGGGGGGTGGGGAGGCACACCTCATCAACAAGAGTACCTGCATAATGAACATTTGTATACCTAACTCTGAATTGTACCCCACATCTTTAAAATAAAATTATATATTTTTTAAAAACTGCCTGGGGGGAGGGAAGAATTTGCTGCCTGTAATGGTTATAACATCGCTTTTCCAAAAGTTCATTCATTCACTTAGCAGATCATTTTTAGTATTTATTATGCATGTACAAGTCAAAGGAGACACCAAAGAGACACAAGCCATCCCTCAAGTAGGTGACAACCACAAGAGAATGACTAAGGGGAGGGTGGCCAGAGAGAATCAACTTCTCTAGGATAACCTGAGCTCCTCCTCACACCATGTTCTCAGATCTTCAAGGAAGATGTGCACAACTTCCCCCAAATGATAAAAGCATCCTCACACTTATCAACTTGTCTATTTGATCTTCACAACAACCTTAAGGAGATATAGCAGGCATTTTTTTTTTTGTGACTGATATAAAGATCTGAAACTTTTATCTTAATATTATTTCCACAGGGCGAATTGCTTCAAGATTCTCAAATTCCATATAATGCCAGGTAGGCTATACTCATAGGCCTACACATGGAGAAGGATGGTAGGTAACTGCACCCGGCTTGCATGTCTCTCAACCATGCCCAGTATTCTCCGGAGCACGCACAGACCTTCCTAGTGGGAGGCCTGTCTGTAAAATTTATCCTCAGTGCTTAGTGTATCATTGCTCTAAATAGGAAGTACTGAACAAATGCAACGTTTCTCTGGCATTCTAATTAAAACAGTCATTGCTTCCTTTAAAAAAGAATAAATAAAGTAATATTAAAATGTCTGAGCACCGATAATTTCCAAAACAATGAGAACTACTGGGTTCTCAAGAGTCCTTAAACCAAGGCAAAAAAAAAAAAAAAAAGCACATTCCCAGGTGCTTTAAACAGTGCGGAGAGTCTGTTTAACTGAAGAGGGAACACTACACTATTTGATTCCTAGATGTAGTCCAGGACTTTCACATATCCAGAATGAGCCTCCTACACAACAACCTCAAAATGCCTGCATGCTATCAAGTCCTGACAGACTCTTCCATCCCGGAGCCACCCAAGGAGGAAAGTCAAGGCTGCGAGTGGAGTTCTATTTCAGGTCCCCCAAAGGGAAGTAATGCTGCTGCTTCCTACTAAACTCCCAGCTGACTCCCCTTAAATGGATGGGAATCGAGGGGGACAAGCAAAAGCAACTTCAAAGCTCCTGTGAGGCCCAGCCTGCTCGGCAAAGCCAAAGGAGGCAGAAGCAGGCTGACCAAACTCACACAGCTTGGGCTTGTGAAGTCTGACCGACTGCTCCCATCAGCTGAGCAGCACAACTGAATGGCAGCTGCTGGTCTTGTAAAGCTCAGCTTGCTGGGACCATGGTTGCCTATGGAGAGGCTGGGAGAGATGGGAACAGGAACCAGGAAGTTGGAAAAAAGAAAACCCTGTTATCTCTTAACTTCCAGCGATGAAAAATGGAGCAGAGGCGGAGACAGCAAGGCAAGTAAAAGAAAAACAGCCAAAAGTATTTGGGGAGTGTATCTTATATGGCTAAAAACTCTGTAAGAAGTATATTAGTTTTTCTTATGAGACAAGTGAAGCCATTTAATCAGAAATATGATATAACATGAAGATCTAAATAAATACAGATGATAAATATGTGTAAATATCTTTATTGAGAATTTTTTAGCTAGACATATTATAGTTAAATCCAATCTGTTTTTATAAGTACTTAGGGGTAATGACACAATAAGGAAACATTTTCAAACTCTTCACAGGTACCAAGACTATAAAGCACTGTCTGCAAGAATTTGGTGCTCCTGTGCCACCATGTGGCAGCCACCTCAAATTGCAGGTACCAATCCTAAAATGAACAACAAAATTCAGTAAGATGGACTCAAAACTCGTACACTCACAATCAAGAACCCCACTCATTTTTTAGGACATAGGAAAAAAGCTGTCCCTAGAGTGTGACAGGCTGTTATTACCCGAAGTCCCTGAGTGCTGCTGTATGAAGACGCTAATAGGACAAGGGGGAGACTCCCAACTAGTGTTAAAGTAATCTGAATGTTCACTGAGTATTATTTGCAAAAGCATAAATAAGAAGACAGCTTAAAAGCCCTTCATTATGGGAATAATTAAGTAAACTGTGGCACATTCACACAATAAAATATTAAGGAGCTGCTAAAATGTGCAATAGATCCTCATATATTGATAGAAGGATATCTGTGATATATTTAGAAAAAAATGCAAGATGTTGAACAGTATGTACAATATGAATTAAATAATCCTTAAAATGCACATTTTTACATTTAAAAAGTTCAAAAGGATACAGGAAAAAATTGTTTACATTGGTTACCCAAGGGAAGGTAAAGCTTTTTACTTTTAATTTTATGCTCTTTAATACAGTTTGAATTTTTTCCGGTGAGTACAATTTAGTGTTTTTCCTTAACTAAAGCTCTATAATTACAGCAGTTGTGTGAAAGGAAGTTAGCTCCACCTTCAGTACATGCCCTTGATACTCTGCATACTTATGACATTTGCCTCTTCTTTTCCTTGTAAACACTGTTTTTGTTTTTTGTTTTTGTGTGTTTTTTGTTTGTTTGTTTGTTTGTTTTTTGAGTTGGAGTCTCACTCTGTCGCCCAGACTGGAGTGTAGTGGCCGCTCCCGGCCACCGCAGCCTCGACCTCCTGGGCTCCTGTGATCCTTTCGCCTCAGCCTTCCAAGTAGCTGGAGCTACAGGCATGCGCTACCACACCCGGCTGATTTTTTGGTTTATTGTAGAGATGAGGTTTCGCCAAGTTGCCCGGGCGGGTCTCGAACCTGTGGACTCAGGCAATCCACTTGCCTCAGCCTCCCAAAGGCGCGGGATTACAGGCTGAGCCACCGAGCCCGGCTCCTCCTGGATCTTAAGCTTGTTCCTTTCATGTCCGAGTAAGCAAACTGCTTAGAACAGACTGTTACATGCTTATCAGCTTGGCCCTCCGTATCTGCCTAACTCTTGATTCCTCAAACTGTTGAGATACCCGTATTCTTTTGGAACACAATCCCCAGAATAGTTTATTTTAAAATATTTTCTAATGCAAATTAAAACCACACTGAGAGGCCACCTAACGCCAGTCAGGATGGCCAGCATCAATAACTCAAAAAACAGCAGATGCTGGAGAGGATGCAGGGGGAAAGGCAACACTTCTACACTGTAGGTGGGAGTGTCAACTAATACAACCTCTGTGGAAAACAGTTTGGCAATTCCTAAAAGATCTAAAAATTGACCTTCCATATGACCTCGCAATCCCCCTCCTAGGAATATATCCGGAGGAACTCAAATCACTCTATGAAAAAGATACCTGCACACGTATGTTGACTGCAGCATTGTGCACAATAGCAAAAACATGAAACCAACTGCTGCTGATCGAAAGAGGACTGGATTTTTAAAATGTGCTACATATACATGATGGAATATTACACAGCCTTAAAGGACAAAGCAATAAACTTCACAGTAACTTGGATGAACTTAGAGTCTATAACACTGAGTGATCTATCACAGAAAAAAAGAACTGAGTATCACATGTTCTCACTCATAAGGGGACCTTGAACAATTATCATAATACTGTAAAAAAAAGATTGGCAGTAATGGGAATCTGCCGGGAGGGGGACACCTCATCAAGAAGGGCACCTGCATAATGAACATTTGTATACCTAACCCTGAATTATACCCCCACATCTTTAAAAATAAAAATTTTAGAAAAGAAAAAAAAATAGTTTCTAATCATAAACAAGGGACAAATTTCCTTAATATGTAAAAAGTTTGAATAAACCTTGAAGCAAAAGACCAATGATCAATAGAAATAGGCTATGAATATAAGCAGATGTTTCTCAAAAGGGAAATACAAACGGCTCCTAAAAATATGAAGAGATACTCAATGCCACTTAAAATACAAGAGATACAAATAAACTACAATAAGCTGCCATTTGTAACTGTCAGAGGGACAAAGTTCAATCAGTTGATCACATACTCTCATAGCAAGAATGAGCAGAAATGGGCATTCTCAAGGGTTGTTGAGTATAAAATGGCAAAATCTCTAGCAAGGACAATTTGGCAATACATAAAAATTTTAAACATGCATAACCTTTGACCCATAAATTTCACACGTCAAGAACTTATTCTTAGGATATATCTATACTATGCAAGATAATACATTTCTGAGGATATTCAATGAAGCACCATTTATGATAGGAAAAAAACTGCAAATGATCTAAATTTCCATCATAAAGGACTGGTTAAATAAATTATGGCATATTCACACAGGGAATACTGTGTAATCATTCAAAAGGATGAATTTGAATTACTGCTCATATAAACGAAAGGAAATAGAATATATACGTATGTATATGTATATTTATGCATCCGTTTCTATTTTTTTTTATTTTTTTATTTTAAAGATGTGGAGTACAATTCAGGGTTAGGTATATATGTGGTCATGCACAGATAAAGTTTGGGCCGCATTTGTTTTTAAATACCTGAAATAAATCTGAAATGCCACAAAAAAACAAGGAACCGTGGTTGCCTCAAAGGAAGAGGACAGGTAACTGGGAGAACATGAGTGAAAGGAGGCTTACTGTTGAGTTTTACCTTTTTACTGCCTTCCTTTATTCACTTTTTGATTTTAAACACAATTCAAAAAACTGGTAAAAGCTTGTCTGTACCAGCATATTATTCACATACTATACTCAAATTCATTTTCCTTTATGTCAGGAGTTACCTTCTTGTCTAAGCCATGAACCTCATCCATTTAATCTATGCTAGGCTGGCCCTACTGCCATCAAATTTATGGTTGATTCATGTCACTCCTCCGTTTTAAAACTAAACAAAGCCTTCAGTGAGGTCCATTGTCCCTAGAGAAAAGTTCAATCCACTAAAAAGACATTCAGTCTTTTTTTTACCACCCAGCCCCACCCCACAAGACTCCCCACAAGTCTCAGTCATGCCAAATTGTTCACTACACCTTCCTTACCATGCCTATAAAATTTCCTTTGGTCTCCTCTCCTCCCTCTCTACCTAACAAAATTATATATGACCCTTGAGGGCTACATCAAATTACTTTGACTATTTCCTGCCCCAGAAAGAAACAATAAAATTTTTCTCTGTACTCCTAAGAATACTTTGCTTATCCTACAAGAAGTTTACTGATCAAATTATGTATTTGTCCTTATTGTGGGTCTATTGATGACTACATATACTCTGTGGTTACCTTTCTTCAATTGAAATTCCCTGGGGGAAAAAAAAAGGAAACCAAGCTCACTCAATCTATTTCTAGTACCTAAATACTGCCTGGCTCTCACAGATGCTTGATATATACGGACTTGAATTTATAGTCTCTGTTTTTCTTCACGTTTCCCATTTATCAAATTAAATTAATAATGCTGTTTCTCCAAGGCTATTTCTATGTGGTTAGATAATGTTTGTCTAACATAACATGGTGCCGCCTATAGCAACTCTGCTTCCCAAGTTTAAGCCAGGCCCTTGTGGTTGGTTCTCTCCCTAAATCTTGCAGAACTGTCTAGTGTTGGTTTGACTTCACTTTCTCCTACTGGAGACTCTGGTTGGCTATAGATAAAAGAACTGCTGGTTTGTTTTCCTGAGAATGATTGCATCTGATGAGGCAGGCATGCATAGAAAGGACTTGGGAGATCAAAGTTATCATTTCAGGAGCAAATGGATGGGAAATAAAATCTCTAGGGGGGGATTTTCTGGCCTGCTCTGCTGCTTTACTCTTAAGCATTCTAACTCTGTAGATACTATAAATTGTCTTAGAGAAAGAGAAAAAAGAAGCCAAGAACTATTTATGATAATGATTGCCTATGCTTCCATGATGTTTTTACTCAAATGTAGTTTTTGGTGATCTTTGCTTCTTCTTCTTCTTCTTCTTTTTTTTTTTTTTTGAGTTAGAGTCTCATTCTATCGCCCAGACTGGAGTGCAGTGGCTGCTCCCAGCCACCGCAGCCTCGACCTGCCGGCCTCCGGCGAGCCTTCCACCTCAGCCTTCCAAGTAGCTGGAACTACAGGTGCGTGCTACCATGCCCGGCTAATTTTTTATTTATTGTAGAGACAAGGTCTCGCCAAGTTGCCGGGGCGGGTCTCAAACCCGCGGGCTCAGGCAATCCACTCACCTCGGCCTCCCAAAGTGCTGGGATTACAGGCTGAGCCACTGCGCCTGGCCGATTTTTGCGACCACATCTATCCACACAACAGAATAGCACTCAGCAGTGAAAAAGGAATGTACAGTGTTTTGAGTGGTATTCTGTTGTGTGGATAGATGTCGTCAGGCTCAGTTCATTCTTTTGCAAACACTGAGCAGATCCAATTCGTCACTTATGTGCTTAATTTATTGCACAAACACTATTATGGTTGCAGTAATGGAAATTTAAAAATGTAGTGGGGAAGAAAAGAAAATAAAAGAAAGGAATGAACAGCTGGTATGCACAACCACATTGCAATTCTCAAAACAAGTATAATGAGTGAAGGAAATCAGACCAGAAAAGGTGCATGTTGTTTGATTCTATTTATATAAAATTCTAGAAAGCACAGACTAATGTAATAGTGTGTCAGTGATTGCTTAGGGATGGAGGAGAGGATAGGGAAGGGCAGGAGGGAGAAATGATAAAGTACCAGGAAGAAGGTTTTGGGTAATGGATAGGTTCACTATTTTAACTGTAGTGATGGTTTCATGGGTGTATATATTTGTCAGATTGTCAAAACTTATAAAAATATATACCACAGACCCCCTTTATCCGTGGCTTGGCTTTCAGCGGTTTCATTTACCTGTGGTCAACTATGGTCTGAAGTATTAAATGGAAAATTCCAGAAATAAACAATTCTGGAAGTTTTAAATTGCATGTCATTCTGAGTAATGTGAGGAAATCTCTCATCGCCTGCTCCATCCTACCTGAGATATGAGTCCCCTCTTCATCCAGCATATCCACACTGCATATGCTACTCGCCCATTAGTCGTTGAGTAGCTGCCTGGGTTATCAGATAGAAAAAACACGATGTCTGTGGGATTCTATACTATTTAAGGTTTTAGACCTCCATTAGGAATCTTGGAGCATATCCACTTTGGATAAGAGGGGACGACTGGACTTAAAACATGCAATTTATTGTATGTCAATTATACCTCAATAAAGTTTTAAAAAAATTTTTTCAAAAAAAGTGGCAGGAAGAGGTCAGAGGTGAGGAAGGTGAGAGAGAGAAGGAAGTCTGTCTAAGAACATATCTATTCAATTCTATTTTTTAAAAAGTGGTTCTCAAAGAAGGGGGGATGTTCAATACTTGCAAAATACCTTTCCAGAATGACATTTTCCTGAAAATGTCATTTTCTAGGAAGATAGGAATTGTATTTTTGAGAGGAGCAACCAGGTTACAAGCAGATGATTAATTATCATGGAAAATCATTGATGTATCATCGCAATTTCACAGTATTTCTTACAGTTAAAATAAAGCTCCTTCATATCTCTCACAAAGGTATTGTAAAGCTTTAATTGATTTGTGTTGGTAAAAACCCTTGGTTACTGTCATGGAAAGTAATTGAATTAAGTATTAAAATATGAACATATAACTTTTGGTATTGTTTTAATATTTGTTTTTCTTTATAATAAATATTGGAGGGTGTCAGCTAGGCTAACACATTATTAAACCAGGGGTGACTCTGACCCTATGGGCTTGCAGATCTGTTGATTTAATGTTAAATTATAGAATCCAGAGAGCTGTTTAAAGAAACTCATGTAGCTGTTTCTACTACTGGATCATCTTGCAAATACCACTTGCCCCTTCATTAAAATGTAGTAATGATATATGCAGGGTGAACTAAGGAATATAAATCTTCAGGCTTATTCATATATTTTCTTTTATGAGGAAGTGAATATTTTTTGCCTTCTTTTGAGAAGAATAACTTGATATTAACTCAGCAAAACATAAGGAAATACAATAAAAATATAAGTGACAATATTAATCAGTAGGGCAATACAGACTTATGGAGAGGCAGAAAAACTGAAGTTTTTCTGGAAGATGTTTGAGCCACTGGCTGTATCAAGAGTAAAAGATACAGCATATAGCATAACAGTGACAGTGATTATTCTTAAGTATTACTCAGTGGCAGTCCACACACACTAGGTCTTCAGTGACTTTTAGATATTATTATTCATAATTTCAGAAGTGAAACTTGAGACAGTAACTTAGCACCCAGTAAGAGAGTCTAGAGATCACAGTCCTTCACTATTTGCAAAGCAGAAATAAAAAAGATGTTCCTATGTTATCTCTATTCCAACCAATATAATCAGACATAATTGTGGAGAAAATTCATCCAAGAAAGTGTTGATTATTGGATAGAAACAAGACTATTCTTTTTTTTTTTTTGAGTCGGAGTCTCACTCTGTTGCCTAGGCTGGAGTGCAGTGGCATGCTCACGGCCACCCCATCATCCACCTGCTGGGCTCAAGTGATCCTTCTGCCTCAGCCTACCAAGTAGCCAGAACTACAGGCGCCGCCCAGCTAATTTTTGATTTATTGTAGAGACGATGTCTCGCCAAATTGCCTGGGCTGATCTCGAACCCTCGGGCTCAAGCAATCCACTTGCCTCGGCCTCCCAAAGTGCTGAGATTACAGGTAGGATTATTCTTTAGGGATAAATATCTTAAGAAGGACCCTTTGCTATGGAGCTGTACACTGGTGATCCATAGAAAAGTGGATAATGATTTCCACGTTTTTGGATGGGAATGTCATTATGAGGCAGGTACAGAAATGCAATTCATTATGATTACCTGTAAAGAGCTCTGAAATTTATAAGGCTAGATAGAATACAGTAGTCACTAGCCACATATGACTATTTAAATTTAAATGTAAGTTAATTAAAATTAAAAATGCATTTCCTCAGTTGCACTAGCCACATGTCAAGTGCACAGTATATTCATGCAGTTGGTGGCCCCCATAAAGGACCATGCAATATAGAACATGCCATCATCACAGAGAGCTCTAGTGAACGGTGTTAGGTTAGAATGAGGTAAATGCCAACATAAGGAACATAAGATGCCAAGTGAGGAACTCTGCATTTAAGAACGGGGGTGTTCCTTGGTTACCAAGGGACCATGTCATTCAACCTCCAAAGAAACCTTGGTCCATACTCTTCCAGTCTGACTTTCAATAAATAACCTAGAGTTAAAGTGCTCTTTATGCCCTCGTGCCCTCTGAGACCTCAAAAACTAAATGTGTGTTTTCCATAAAATATTAAATCAAGAGAAATTAAGACAGCACAACTTAATGTGAAATAAAGTTCATATACTCCTGTTTAAACACAGATTAGAATTTCTGTCAGAACAATGCCAGTGAAAAGTTGACATTCTAATTAATATAATTTACATTATAAAGCACTGAATATCTTTATCTTGCTGTTGTGAAATGCCCTCTTAAAAAAATTGAAGCTCTACTCAACAGGGAATTGAGTACTAAGGGCAGTATTTAAAAACCGGTGTACAAGAGAGGTGGTCAGGGTCACTGGCATTTTTACACACCATCAACCCAGGTCTCCAAAAAGGGATGCAATACACTCATCCCCTGCCACACAGTTTTGCCATTCTTTATCCCCCACAAGGCTATCTGCATGCAGCAGAAGAATTTTGAGGCTGTATTTCTTGCCATGATATAAAACATGCCACAAAACACCAACACCAAAAACTAAAACATCTTCTCTGCCACCTCTCTTCTCCCCCTTTCCGTCTCTCCCTTCTCTTTCACACATAACACCACTGAGAACAACAGTGAACTCACATACATGGAAGACTCCCACACGGTGTTTATTCAATCCAAATTCTGAGTGTATAAGAGGGGCAGAAAGTCAACCCCACAGTTGGGTACCCAAGGATTCACGTTCATTGCCTTTGTCAATTTTATGCCATCAGTGAAAGGAATAAAGATGAGATTCTTAAAGCTTGAATTTTCATTTCCTGTGACAACGTGCTTTTTCTTCATGCTTTATCACACTCCACTACTTGGTTTCCACCCCTTCATAATTGATATCGGCCATTTGAAGCATTCAGTAAAAGCCTCATGAGGTTCATCAAATGTCCCCCAGTCTATAATTCTTGCTTCTAACATATTCCAAAGCATATTCATCCAAGTGTTTTCCACTTCCCCTCCAAGGTTTTCCCCATGCACAGGGATGGCTGTAATAACAGTTGTGTTAATTACATGCTGAAAAACCCACATAGCAGCAAAAATGATGGAGATCATCATTTTAAATATTTTATTAAAATAACCCAGTGTGGAACAGATAAAGTAGACCCTCTTGATAATGAGAGATTCATTAATTTTATAAGAATTCTAGAAAGCTTAGAATGATCATCAAAATTATCTCTTTCATGTATTTTTTTTTTAAGAAAAGGAAAACCTTCAATTGTCGCTTTAAAGAGCAAGGATCTAATAAAATTATTTTCTAAGGTATTTTAAAAATAATTACTTACCTTATGGAAAAGCTTTGAAAGATAGTTTGAAATATGGAGGATTTAGATTTCATAGTATTACTTGAAATGCCTGTAAACATTCGACTTCTATACCCTATTAAAACTTGGTCTCATTAGCATATAATAACTTTTGATAAATAAAATTTATATCTCCATAAACAAACTATCAGTACATTAAAATCCTTTGATTACAGCAAGAGCAACACAATTTTGCCTACCAAGTGTGTCTCCAGGTACAATTTAAGGCCATCCATCTCTGCTTTAGGGGGAGTCCAGTTCTCAGTAGTTTCCATGGCTTCATTTAACCATTGAATGAATTCATCCAGCTTGTTTACAAACCCCTTGTGAGAGGAAAGAGAAGAGAGGAAAAGGGCAAGAACAGCCTGTTAGTCAGCTATCTTTTCAAAGTTAATCTTAAAAATTCTTGCAAATTCATTCACGATGAAACTGATACCACTGCACTCTCAACCTTAGTTCCATCTGTGATAAAATTTCCACTATTCCTCACCCTGAAGTCTGTCAAAATGGAAAAAAAAAAATTCAATAGCTCCTTCCGTTTTTTTCTAGGGACACTTTCCTGGCAAATTTGAATTGGATTACGGGGTGTCACTCTACAATATCAAAACATTTCTGGTGTCTGACAAACATCCCCTTGCCAAAAGAATCAGGTCAGGTCTGCTGGGAACCCTCGTTGGCTTTGAGGGATAAAAGCATTCCTGTAAAGAGAGTGTTCTTTACTCAGAAGCCTGTGGAGTTCAGTTGCCATCAGTGAGCTAGAACTATATTTTTAAATCACATAAGTGTTTAAAGGTACTTGGATGAGTTCAATCCACGGCCCATGTTTGTGGCTGAGCCTGGGTGCTAAGAAGCAAGGAAGGGTAGAAGAAGGGGACCGATGAACACACGTCAACACCTGCCTCTGGGTGTGTGCGGACATAAAGAAATATCCTTAGCTAGGAAGCACAAATCACAATAATCTTGCAATTTTTCAAATAGTGGTTGTAAAATTTTATTGACCATTTAAAAGAATACATCTGTAGAAACAGAAAATATTTTGGGGAAAAAAATGAAAGCCCGACTGCAAATGTAAGCGAAAGTAACGAGGCTGGGTTCCCGCTTTCCATGTCTAGGTAAACAGCACCACCTGGAGGTCCTAAAGAGCAAGGGCCGGCTTCTACATTTGTACTTAATGGATTGGGTTGCCAACCCAGTGCTGAACTTAGCCCATTCTTCAGATTTGCCTTTTGATTGATTTTGATTAATATTTTTGATGCTTAACTGAGGATTTCCTGACCCTGAAGTGAGAAGAGGTGAAAATTCATTTTCTTTATCATGCTTCTCAGAAGCTAGGTTTTGTCATCAAGGTTTTTCCTAGATAATATTTTTAAATTCGTCATCCTTTAATTCAAGCAATTGGTTTGCCTCAAAAGAACAGTTAGGAAAAAAAGAAAATGGGATTGAGGGGGGTGGGAAAGAAAACACAGACAAACAACACTCCAAAACACAGTCCTGTCTATTAAAGGGCTACAGAGGAGAGACGCAAGCACAAAGGTACAAAACCATCTCACCGTGCTGTGGTGTGTGGCCAACCTTTGTAAAGTTCACTCAGTCTATCACCCCACGTGGCTGTGTAGCATAGGTTTTCCCATGTTTGTAGATGCTACCAAAAGCTTTCCCTATTGACAATAGCCCTACTATGCCAAGTCTCAGAGGACGATCACCCAGGGATACACATCACAACTAGATTTCACAAAATGCAGAATTTCCCATTTAAATATAGTTTGAAAATCTATCCTAATTAGATGGTTTGAATTAAACCACTAAGAAATATCGCCCGAAAGACATCTTCATCAGAAACTGAGACCTATACAGTTGCAATGGGCTAAGCTGTGAACCACCAGGTAGTCGAAAGTGCCTCAGGTCCTAGTTTCCAACCCCAAATGCATGCTATCATGGAGGATTCCTTTGGTCATCACTCAGAAGAGTTTCTTCTAAGCAAAATGAAATGTGTCCAGTGGAAAAGGTTTTTTTTTTGTTTTTTTGAGTTGGAGTCTCACTCGGTTGCCCAGACTGGAGTGCAGTGGCC
>NW_007250630.1:1173742-1187507 GCF_000164805.1 Carlito syrichta
TCCACTCACCTCAGCCTCCCAAAGGTGCGGGATTACAGGCTGAGCCACCGAACCCGGCGGAAAAGGTTTTAAGAGTTTCACACAATGCATTCCCTCACCAAATGCATTTTCTGATAACCCACCAGAATAAACCCTTTCCTAATTTTCTATTTTAACTTCTGAATGCTAAGAACCCATGTCAAATATTTCATGTTGCCCTTTCTCATGTACTTAGGGCATCATTTTGCCCTTTCTCCTTTCCTGCATTCCATAAATTTAAGAGTTATTTTGCTTTTCATGTCCTCCAAAATACTTGACTCTTTTACCATAGAAATTACATATATTCAAGCTCAATCTTCTCAGTAGAGCCTCCTACCTATTCAAAATGTCATTCCCCAAACACTTCTTTCTCATATATTCCTATCTGACTTGTTATTTAGCATTGATCCCTTCAGATCTGTGCCATACATTCGTGAGCATAAGTAAGGAGTCTATTAGAACTCAAGTCCTAATTCTTGATACTCTCATTTGTTAAATTTTGGTGAAAAATTACGAGACTCCTTTCTGAATTGTCTATCATCTATGGATGGTAATCAGAAAAGAAGAGTCCAGAGGGTTGATAGTTGTGAGATAAAAATAGTATTATATAGTATTATAATATTAAATAGTATTTACTATGAACTTGGATATGGGTTGTTACATATGTATATATAAATTGGTCTGGGGAGAAAATTAAGTCAGAAAGTAAGTTATTTAGGAAATAACTGGTTAAATCCAAGAAGATATTTTTGAAATACAATCAGTTATAGACTATTTATAATCTTCTCTCCCATCAAAAACAAACAAAAAATGTGTGCACGCGCGCGTGTGTGTGTGAATGCATGGTTACCTCCTCATTGAAGGTTAGTCTTCGTCAAAGAGTATTAAACAATGTGTGTCAGATTTCCTAACAGAACCATAATTGCATAGCAGAAATCTATAAGATGCAGATTAGGCAAACCAGTGAGTCCTGGGTAAATCTTTCTGGATGATACCTCTGAGTATGTAGCCCAGCCAGACAACAAAACAAGGCTATCTGATATAGAAGAAAACAGGGGTCCTTTCAAGGCTGCCCTCTGGGTTTCTTCTGAATTATATCCTATCCTCACCAATTTTCATTTGGTACACATTTTCCTACCTCTTTTCTTGAGTATACTAAAAAGTTTTATCAATCACAAGAGAGCCGGGCTCGGTGGCTCAGCCTGTAATCCCAGCTTTGGGAGGCTGAGGTGAGTGGATTGCCTGAGCCCACGGATTGGAGGCCCGCCCAGGAAACTTGGCGAGACCTCATCTCTACAATAAATCAAAAAATTAGCCAGGCGTGGTAGCACGTTCCAGCTACTCGGAAGGCTGAGGCGGAGGGATCGCTGGAGCCCAGCAGATCGAGGCTGCAGTGGCCAGAAGCAGCCACTGCACTCCAGTCGGGGCGACAGAGTGAGACTCCAACTCCAAAAAAAAAAAAAAAAAGTCACAAGAGAAACCTGAGAAATTCTGGTATTCCTAACTTGTAATAAAAGCTAAGCACCCTTCCCTCTTAAGAAGACCTTGGCTTTCTATCTCTCCTCTTGCTTCTAGATGTGGCCTCAAGATTATAAACAGCAATCATGAAAGCAAGCGAAACTGGGGTCAACCCAATTCATGATACCTTTGTCTCCTGCTACTTCACCTCACTCAGCTCCTTTGTTTGTGTAGTATCACCAGTATTGTGTGCACAGTGGACAGCATACTGTGTACTAGCCCCATATCGTGAGGTGCTCTTCTTAGAAAGACCAAGAAAGCACCACTCAGTACCCAGACCATGTGGGTGTGTGGGAGTATTCATAGTTAGACACATACAACAAAGAATTTGATGGTCCTTTTCAGAAGCTCTGCTGGAGTCTCTGAGGTGTGAAAGAAGGAAACTGAGGCTGACATAAGTAACAGCATAGGGAAATGGAGATACAGCAAAAGTATTTTTTCTGAAACACAAGCCAAATCCTGGTACAATAAATACTGGTAATTCACTCCTTTATTTAACAGATATGTATTAAGTGCCTACTATGCACAAAGTACACTGCTAGACATGATTGAGAATACAAAGATAAATATCATTGTGGTAAAAAATATGAGCAGAATATAAAGTAAGTCTAAGCGTTGAATTAAAGTAATTTTGATAGTTGAAAAAAGTTTCACAATAAGTGTTGAATTAAAGTAATTTTGATAGTTGAAAAAAGTTTCACAATAAAGAGTCGGGACACGTCTTCTGGATTTTGTGAAATGTATTCTGTCTATATCCAAATGCATTCCTATTCCTAGTGTTGACCTATTTGTATGTGTTTTTCTAATATTCTGAGTTCACTCCCTTGAAAGTCAAAGATGAGTATAAAAATCAGATTTTCTTCATGGAATAATCGAGTGCTGCCACCGTGGTACATAAAAAGCACATTTTATGCACATTCAACTCACTGCCACAGGCTAAATTACAAACCTTTGAAAGGCCACGTTATAGCCTCCATTGTTCAAACTCTGTCACTGCATCTGTTCGATCTCTTTCCTGTCATTTACTACCACCACTGTCCTTATTGTCCCTTTCTGCACCTTCTTTCATTACTTTTCTCTGCCTCCTGGCCAAGCAGTCCAGGGGCACCTGGAAGGTACCCAGTCCTCTCTGCCCCATCTCATGGCTTAATTGTTTCCTTCTGAGTACAACCCTTGCCACACTCACATTCCCTACAATCTCTGGGAGTCTGTAAAACTTGACTGGTGCCAAGCCAGGATTCAACCCCCAGAGGAAATCTCATCATCCAACTTGGGAGAAAATGGAACAGCGGTTGGCCCTGCTACCACTGGTTGGCAGCAAATCACCCACTTTCAAATCATTGCATTCTGAAAGTTCCTTCATGGGGTGCCTTTTTAAAAACTTGTCTTTATGCTTTCCAAAGCATCACTCTCTTTGTAGACGAAGAGTCACAGTGAAAGAGTCACAGTGAAAGGGCGTACATTGCTGGTTTGTGAGAAGTAATTTGCTAGGACCCTTAGCTGGCTAAAATATATTTGAAGATTATTGTCATAGTGAATATTTACAGTCAAATCTTACAAATAGCTACATTCTCGCGACAAGTTAAGAATATTCATTTTTTAAAAAAATATATTGCTACCTATTTCTGCACTACAACAAGCATGGTTTAGTTATATAGAAGCCTAGGGGTAATTACCCTTGCCCTTTGGCAAGGCCATTGTAGGCAGCTAGAATAAAAACAAGGGCCTTCCTTGTGTCAGCTGTGGGACCAAAGAACAGCAACACAGTGAGAAGTGAGATATGGTCCCTGCCTTATAAAGTTGCAAGTCTAGGAGCGATTTTTTTTAATGGGATGACATGATTTTAGACCAAAATGAAATTGAAAACTATTTCTCTACGAGGGGAAAGGGGAAGTACACAGCAGGAAGTAGGTGCTGTGTTGAAACCACAACTCTGATTGTGGTGGTGCTGATTATGGTCATTTGACAGAGAGAAAACAGAGGGTCAGAGAAGGTGAGTCACTTGGAATTTGAACCCAGATCTCATTCCAAAGTCTGTTCTTCCCACAGCACTACTCTGCATCTCGAAACAGCACTTCTAGAGATCCAAGCGAAAGAGAAGCAGCATTTCTTCATTCTACAGTCTTGGGACTGGGATAAGATTCCCTAAGTTCTAAGCCTTTCCTCCTTCACATTCACTAATTTTTGTTATTTTTTTAAGAAGGGATTTGTGATGAAGCTAAGTACTTAACAAAAAAAAACAGTTTTTTAGCAAGCGAAGATCACTGTAAAGTTCATTTCTAACTTAGAGGAAATTTAAACGAAAAATTTAGGAGGGTTACATGCTTGAGTGAGCCCATTCTACCAGTGCCTCAGCTACAGATGAGCTTGACTTCGTTTAATCAGAGATGGCCCTTGGTTCTCAAAAAGCTGTTTAGCCACTCCCTAAACTCTAATTTCCTTTTGGTGTTTGCTTTTTGGGTGTATTAAGTGAACATGTGTGTATTCGCCCACAGAAGAATTCACATTTCTCAGTGGACAGAGAAATCAGGTGTGATATCTGATCCAGTCTAGATCGAGTTAGCTGACTCCACACAGAGACATGCTAAAGAGCATCAAAAAGTGAGTTGGTTTCACTATATTTAGTTTTTAAAAATGAGTCAGCCTCTGCTATTGAAGATTCTCATCTGGCCAATTCTAGCTGAAATAATAAGTAATCCTCAGATGACACTCACTATGTGCCAGGACCTGTTTTATATATAGATCATTTAAGCCTCATAATGGTCCCGGAAAGTAAGTACTATTATTACCCCATTTTATAAATGAGAAGAATGAGCCCCAAGAAATAAGGAAACCTGGCTGATACCCATGGCTAGAAAATGGTGAACTCAGTGCCTGAATCTAGAAAGCTTCACTGGCACCACAGGAAATCATGAAAGGTCAGCTGATTTAACAGCTTGTCTATGTCCCTGGCAGTAATCAGAAGTGGAAAACATTTCATTGAGAATTAACTGTGGAAGGCAAGGAAGAGTATATTAAAAGAGGAAAAACAAGACGTTCATCGTGAACCAGTATGAATAACGTTAAGAGAAAGTTTCTACAGCCATACAAAACTGAATTTGACTCCAGGCACGAACTAAATAAGCTATTTAATGCCTCTGGACCTCATTCTCTTCATCTATAAGACAGAGACAGTAATATTCATCCTGGTGCTATGTGAGGACTATAAGAAAAAAATACATTTTAGGCCTGACATAAAATAAGGGCTTGATTAATGATTTTTTTAAAAAATCATTCTTATTCAATACGTTCTGATTTGATTTTTTAATCTTATTCACTCACAAATTTTTGATTATTCACTGGACTATGTGGCACAGGGGAGATGGATGAGAAAAGTCCCCCATGGTCACAATATAAGAAGTGGCAGTGAGAGGAGAACCTATTTAGTAAATGGTGCTGGGAAAACCAACTGACCACATACAGAAGACTGAAACAGGACCCCCTACCTATCACCACACACAAAAATTAACTCTAAATGAATCAAAGACCTAAACGTAAAACTTCAAACTATAAGAATCTTAGAAAATGCAGGAGACACCCTTATGTAAATTGGAACCGGCAACTAATTCCTACTCAGAACCCTAAAGGCCAATACCTTAAGAAATAAGATAGACAAGTGGAACCTCATCAAACTAATGAGCTTCTGCAAAGCAAAAGGAACCATCAAGAGAGCAGGGAGACAGCCCAAAGAATGGGAAAAAAGATTTGCCAACTGGATATCTGACCAAGGCCTAAAATCGAGGATCTACAAGGAACTCAAATGCGCCAAAAGGAAAAAAACAAACAGCCCCTTCAAAAAGAGGGCAAAAGACATGAATAGATACTTCTCAAAAGAAGGTATATGGGCAGCCAACAGACACATGAAAAAGTGCTCAGCTTCACTCATTATCAGAGAAATGCAAATCAAAACCACACTGAGATACCACCTAACTCCAGTAGAATGGCCATCATTAATAAAACAAATAACAACAGATGCTGACAAGGATGTGGAGAAAAAGGAACGCTTCTACACTACTGGTGGGAATGCAAACTAGTGCAAACCTCTCTGGAAGACCGTGTAGTGATTTCTGAAAGAACTAGAAATTGACCTTCCATATGACCCAGCAATTCCCCTATTGGGAATATACCCGGAGGAACTCAAATCATTCCACAAAGATACCTGCACACGTATGTTTGTTGCAGCTTTATTCACAAGAGCAAAAACATGGAATCAACCAAGTTGCCCATCAAAGATGGACTGGATAAAAAAAATGTGGTACATAAACACAATGGAATATTATGCAGCCATAAAGGACACATATATGGGCTTCGCAGCAACTTGGATGGATTTGGAGTCAAACATACTCAGTGATCTATCACAGAAACAAAGACCAGAGTACTATATGTTCTCCCTCATAAGTGGACCTTGAACAATTATAATACTATAAGAAAGCTTTTGGCAGTTAATGGGAAACTGTCAGGGAAGGTGTGATGGGATTGGCAGTTGAGGGAAACTGCTAAGGGAGGGAGGGGCATACCTCATCAACAAGGGTACCTGCATAATCAAAGTTTGTATACCTATCCCTGAATTGTACCCCACATCTTTATAATAAAAAAAAAAGAAGTGGCAGCAACCATTCTGGACATTCAGAAGAGGCAGTCATAGCTTCTGCCATGAGGCAGAAGTGGAGGAGGCAGTGGGGGCAGCATCTGAAACTGCAGGCTAGCAAGATTTTCACCCCCTCCCCACTCCACCAGTGGATCTGGAGGAGATCCTATTTCTCTATTAGTCACCACAAGTTTAAGAATAATCTGACTTGAGATTCAAAACAGACCACATTCTTTGAAGTCTATCTTTACATTAGCAATGGGGCTACCAAAGAGTCACAGCTAAAGGACTTTATAATCCTCTAGCCCAACTGTCCCCAACCTTTTGGGCATCAGGGAATGGTTTCGTGGAAAGTAATTTTTCCCTGGATGTTGGGGGTGGGAGGGATGATTTGGGGATGATTCAAACACATAACATTTATTGTGCACTTTATTTCTATTATTACTACACTGTAATATATAATGAAATAATAATTATTACTACACTGTAATATATAATGAAATAATAATACAACTTGCCATTAAAAAAAGAGGCCAGATAGAAGTGGTAAATAAACTAATGGGCGGGTCACACATAGACTAAAGTAAGTGTCACACGACCAAGATCCTTTGCATGCACAGTTCACAATAGGGTTCGCACTCCTATGAGAATCTAATGCTGCCACTGATCGGACAGGAGGCAGAGCTCAGGCGGTAATGCAAGCAATGGGAGGTGGCTGTAAATACAGATGAAGCTTCGCTTGCTCATCTGCCACTCACCTCCTGCTGTGCCTCCTGGTTCCTAACAGGCCATTGTCTGTGGTTCAGGGCTTGGGGACCCCTGCTCTAGCCCACAGTAAAGCTTTATTTAGGCTTTAACAACTAGTAAAATTAGAACTTCGTTTAGCAGCAAATTTATTCATTGAGATTGTGTGTGTATATATATATTTACCAACATACATATACTCTTCCATTTTTGCACATAATTCTTATACACATAGTTCTTATACGAAATATCTAATTTAGATTTTTGTATAATAGCTCTCAAATGCAATTTACGCTTTCCAACTACCTATCTGCATACTTAATGCACCACCAAAACCCAGAGGCTCAAGATAAAGTGCTAGAGGGTTAAAAGTCATGCTTTGGACTCTACTGCCTCACTCATTAATCCACATTTCCTTCCCACGAAATCTGACACAGTACAAGGAATTGATAGAAAAGAAGAGATAGTGTGTTCTTTTAGAACAAAAATTGAAGAGAAAATAAAATGGTTTCAGGCAGTGTTAACGCTGATGACACCAAAAACCTCAAATACTGAAATGCCTTATGAAATATTTAACTTCTTTTCTAAAGGTTGAATGAAATGGCTTTAGAATATAAAAATATTTCTTACAAAATTGTTCCAGAATAAAGGTAAAAGACAGCCAGAAGGAAAGAGAGCAAAAAAGGCACAGGATGGTAGTATTAAAAACTGAGCAGGTAAGAAGCTCTATTCAGAACTCAGTATCATGTAGAAGGAATAAGTTGAGCTGGATCTACAGTTTCTTCAAATACTGTTGATGGTGGTTTCAACTGGGAAAAGAAGTGACCAGAAAGATTCCTGACTCTCATGATGGAAAAGGGTTTCTTCCAACAAATCTAGAGATATTGAGTTCTGTGGCTCCCTATAAGTTTATAAAAAGAAATTGTCAATGATGCTAAGGAAAAAGCAAGATTGGAATGCATATCATCAAAGTCTAATAAAAAAAAAGTATGACATTAAAATTTGAAAATAAAGCAAAACAAATAATAGGTTAATATAATATTAATTGAACACTTACTATGCACCAGAAACTTATTTTGTCCTTAAGACAACCTTGAAACAGAAGATTCCCACACTCTTCACTTTATAGGGAGGAAACTGAAGCACAGACAAACTCAGATACCTACAGCTGTCAGGAGTGGGACTGGGGATACTCCCAGGCGGTCTGAGTACCCCAGAGCTTTTCCAAAAAGCTATGGAAGCACATCATACTGACTCCCTCTAGATCAGCCCTTGCCTCAAGCACTCCCAATCTGCCAAAGGCACTGGATGAGCAGATCAAATCATCTTCATCTTCCTTTAAGTCCCAAATGAGGACTTGAGAAGCTCATACCTTAGAATTTAGGATTATGATAGTTTGGTGGTTTAGTTGTAGGTTTTTCATAATTGGAATTATAAATAACAATACTCAACATTTGGGTATTGCCTACCAGCTATTCTAATAACTTATGAAGTTATTGAATAGTCACAAATGTCCTCATTGTGCAAATGAAGAGGCTAAGGCATAGAGGAGTTATGCAATTTATTCAAGGTCATAAAGCCATTAAGTGGTTATTAAATAGTTTCATTCCAGAGTCCAACCTCTGGACTACTATGCCATACTCTCTCCTTCTAACCACACTTGCTCCCATAAGGTCCACAGAAAGAAAATAAAGAACAGAAACATTCTCTGATGCTCATTCTTATTTTCCAAGCCTCTATGAGAATCCCAGCCCTTGTCATATAACACAACTGTCCCTAACATAGCCCTGTGTTAGACCATTCTGTGCTCTCTCTCTTTTTAGCCCGCCCTTCCTTTCTTCTTTCCTTCCTTCCTTCCTTCCTTCCTTCTTTCCTTCCTTCCATCTTCCTTTCCTCCCTCCCCCTCCCTCCTTCCTTTCCTTGCCAATGCACTGTCTTCAAAATAAATCTCTTCTCTTTCTTTCTTAACTGCCATTTCTCTTTTGCCTTTTTCTTCTCTTCCCCCTTCTCCTAGTCCCTCCCCTCCCCTGTTTTCCCCTCCTCTCTTTTTCCTCTCCTCCTTTTCTCTAATCTTTTCACCCCCTGCTCATTCCTTCTTTCTTTTCTCTACAGCTTAAAGTCTCCCCCAGCCTTGTTGGGGCTAATCAATCACTTTTAATAAACAACATTTCTGGACATGTTCATAAAGTTTTAATGAAAAGGGCTGGCTCCTTGACAGTGAAGTGCAGAGCTGAAAATGTTATAATCCTGTGTTTAAATTAGCTCTAAATACTTTCCTGATTAGTAAGACCTCCTTGCAAATCAAATATCTGAAACAGGAATGCACATGACTAGATTGAAATGTTTGTAGAATACTAAAGTTATTCAAAAGATTACATGTGATTGTTCAGTGATTATTTATCTAAATATTCTAAATTTTCTCCAGGAAACATACACTTCTTTAGTAAGAACAAAAAAAGTGGAATTCCAAGTGGAGAGTTCATCATACCCAATGACCAATAAAATGCTATAGCCAAGTTTCTACCATAAAACTTCAGGACAGCAAGTCAGTAAAGGGTAATAACTCAACCAATGCATTATTATTAGAGCCAAGGAGATGGAAAATAGTAGTGTCTAAATGCATCTGTTTGGAAAGAAACAAAGGAAAAGAATTTCCATAGAGATCAGAAGATTTCTTTCTTTCTTGACCCAATCTTCCAAAGGCTTTTAGAATCCCTCCAGTTCAAATTCCTCTCCATTCTACAGATGAGAAAACAGATTTGGAAAGGCTAAATACTTAACTGATAACACACACCAGTAGGTAGCTGAGCCAGAAGAAGAACTTAGATGTTGTGTCCTCAAGTATAGAAATCTAATTGTTCATTTTAAAGTTTTCATAGACATTCTCTAGACAAGATTTCTGGAGATCAAAGAAAAGAGGTAGAACTAGAGAGTTTTAAGAATAGTGTAAACTTTTAGAATACTATTGGCTTAGTCAGTTGTGTATACTATCTGGTTTTATAACTATATACTCTATCTATTGGGTAGCATTAGGCCAGTTGAAGTAAGGATAAAATTGCCTTTTTTGTTCAAACTCCATGTGTGTGAGCATACAACAGACACATATGTGTATTAGGTCTTTTATTCAAAAAATATTTATTGAGAGTTTACTAGGTATCAGAAATTGTGTTAGGGCCTGAGACTCATATATAAATGATCTAGATTCCTCTCTTAAAGAGTTCAGAGCAGTTCAGAGTAGATATGTGAGATATGTATGATAATATAGATGAGCGGTTCTCAAACTTTTTGTCTTAATACTCCTTTAGACTATTAAGAACTATTGAGAGCACCAAAGTGTTTTGACTACTTTGGGTTATATGTAGCAAAACTCATCTTAGCAATTTAAGAAATATGTACTAGTTAATTAAAAATAACAATAATAATCTATTATGTACTCATATAAATTATCCATTGTTATAAAAATATAGGAAAAATGAAAATATGGCATTCGTTCAGCTATATGAAAATCTTGTGAATGTCTGGTTTAATAGAAGACAGCTGAATTTCAATTTTGATTTCTGCATTTAATCTATTACAATATCACAAGTCATGTAACCTCTGGAAAATTCTGCTGTACATAGAATGAGAGTAAAATGGCGAATAACACTTTAGTATTAATATGAAAACAGTCCTGATCTTGTGGTTCCCCTGAAAGGGTCTTGAGAACCCCTAGAAGTGCCTGGACCACATTCTGAGAACCTCTTTTGTAGATCCTCTCAAGTGCTCAAGAGCCAATGGACAGGCATTTTAACTCAGTCTTGGGGCATCAATGGGGTCTGCTTGGAGGAAATCACAACTAAACAAAACCCTGACAGATAAGTGTGATTCAGAAAAAGAATAGAAGGGATGGAGAGGAGCAGAGAACATTCCTGGCAGATAAAGTCCAAGAGAGAACAGCTTTTTCTGAGAACTTGTAGTAGCTGAGCCTGGCTAACACACTGGAGACAAACAGGGGGAGAAATAAGGCTGGCAGGTCTGGTCAGGAGCCAGGCCACATACAACATGCTCTGGAGTTTGGACTTTATCCTAAGGACAATGGGGTGCTCATTAAAGTTTTGAAGCAGGGAAATGAGAGAATCTGAGAGGCATCTTAGAAGACTCACTTGGCCTGTAGTGTGAAGAACGGCTTGCTAGTTCTAAGACTGAGAGCAGAGAAGCCAGTTAGAAGGTTGCTGTGGTACTCTGTGAAGAAGTTGATGAGGCTAAACTAAGGCAACATCAGCGGACATGGAGAGAACACGGCAGGTTATAGAGAGTGCTAGGAGACAGAATGGACAGGATCAACTGAATGTGATACATGAGAAAGAGACCAGAATCTGGGATGACTGCCAACTTTCTCTTTTGGCTAGAGATGCCATTCTCTGAAAGAACTAAGAAATTCAGAAGGAGAAACAGTTTGTAGGAAGATCTCTAACATGATGTGAGATATGAATTGGTTTCTGAACTTAGCTGAAGTGTCTAATAAGGCGGCCGGTTCTATGAGCCTGGAACTCTGGAGCAAGATCTAGTCAGAGAAAGCAACATACAAGTGGTACTACAGGCCATGGGCATCGATGAGATAACCTAGAAGAGTGTCTGAAGGGCAGATCCGGTTGTCTTCCACATTACAAGGCCTGAGAGCGCAATGCACTCACTTGCTTCACTCAGAGTCCTTCAGCCTGTTGCCTGTCTCAGTGATTCTTGACACTGGCCATTCCGCAAAATCAATTGTGAAGCTCTTTCAGCATAAACCAAGTTCAGAGAAGAGAAATGTCTCCAAAGTCTCTCTGGAATACAAAGATAAAAGGCCAACAGCTGAGCGTAACTGGGAACATTTTAGTGTTGATCTTGGGGAGAAAAGTACTCGCTGCCACTTTGTGGTAAGCTTGCAAGATCTGGCATAACCAGGAGACAGGATGTTCTATTGGGAAGTACTCTGACCTGGGCGAGACAGGTTCTATTTGTAAAACGAGGGCACTGAGATGAATGACTTCTCATGTGCTTCTAACTTAATATCTGTGGCTCCTGGATACAGAGCTTCCTTCAAAGTCTGAGATGTTCAGCTGACTCACCTTCTCTCCTCCAGTCGGATAGGAAATTGATCTTTGGTGTCCTCCACACACCCTCCCAACACCTTTTACTCCACTAACCATATCTATCCTTCAACATCCAGCTCATGTGCACTCTGCCAACAAATCATCCCAATCTATGGCTGCCTTTCCCACACACTTTTTTTTAAAGCAAAGTTTATTAGTGAGAAAAGAGTAGAAGGAAGAAGGAAGATTCATGGCAGAAAGACCTGCCATGGGCAAGTTTTTCAAAGAAGAAAAACCGCTTCCAACACACTTTCTTAATCTCTGTATCTTTAGCAGTTGGGGCTTGAGGGACAATTCAAAAAATAATGGAGGCTCTTCTTTTTTGTATCTTAACACACTGCAATGACCCTATCTCTAGTTAAAGAGAATTATTATTTACAAGCTCTGAGAATTTTTATAAACAAATAATTAAAAATATAGACAGCCCTCCATAGCTGCAGGTTCAGATCTGTAAACTCAACCATTCTCAGATTGAAAATATATTTATAAAATAGATAGTTGCTTCTATGCTAAGCATGTACAGACATTTTTTCCTTGTCATTATTCCCTGAACAATACAAGGGGGCACCTCCTACCAAAGGAATGGAATTATCTTTTGGAGGGTGGGACGCTTGTAGTACTCGGAATTTGTTCCTCTGGATCGCAGGGTCAACCAAAGTTTTTATCTAGAAGTTTTGAGAAGGTTGCGTCATGATTTGTAGAAGAAACATTCTGAGTTGTGGCAAATAGGTGACTGGTTTTCCACCAGGACAACGCCCCTGCCCACACTGTGCTGAGTTCAGCAGTTTTTGACCCAAAAACGGCATGACCCCTGGGCCCCACCCTCCCTCTTCACCTGATCTCGCCCCGAGTGACTTTTTTGTTTGCTTCCCCAGAAGAAAAAAGTCCTCAAAGGGAAATGTTTTGCCAAAGTGTAAGAGGTGAAACAAAAAAACGGCAGAAGCACTAAAAGCCATCAAAATGGGCAAAAACTGTTCAAAAACTGTTTTGAGCAGCAGAAAAAGCTCTTGAAAGGTGTATTGCATCAGACGGAGGGTACTTTGAAGGTGACTAAGTTTACACATGTAAGAATAAATACACAATTTTTTATAAATAAATTCCAGTTTTGGGGGGTACCCCTTGTACAGTATAATAGTTATTTAACTATTTACATAACACGCATTATATTAAATATTGTAAATAACCTAGAGATGATTTAAAGTAGACAAGAGGATATGTGCAGGTTATATGCAAATACTACACTATTTTATATAAGGTACTTGAGCATCACTGATTTTGGTATCAGAGAGGATCTTGGAGCCTGTCCTCCACAGATACTGAGGGATAACTGGATGAATAAATATAACTTACAAATAAATAAGTATATATTACTTATATGGTAATTGTGTGACAATATTATAAACCAGACTGTTGTATGTATTTGTCTGATCACACATTCATGGCATGAATTTTCCTACATAAACTTCCTAAGATGTCAAAGAAGTGCATTCGATAAAATTATTGGGCCAATTAAAAAAGAATTATCTCTAACAATGCAAAAATCATCTGCCAAGGTAGGAGGTCCAGAGTCTCACAGAGAAGAAGGTACAGGAACCCAGGAGGGCCATTAAAAGTACTAAGAAGGGAGCCGGGCTCAGCCTGTAATCCCGTGCCTTTGGGAGGCTGAGGTGAGTGGATTGCCTGAGCCCGCGGGTTCGAGACCCACCTGGGCAGCGAGACCTCTTCTCTACAATAAATCAAAAAA
>NW_007250630.1:1187527-1193396 GCF_000164805.1 Carlito syrichta
AGTGAGACTCTAACAAAAAAAAAAAAAAAAAGTACTAAGAAGGGAGAGGGATGGCCTTAACCATGTGGATGAGAGTTGTGTAGGAGACTGAAGCTTCACAGAGACCAAGGTGGCTGAAGGTAGGAGGAGAAAACAGGATGGTGGCATTTGATTGCCAAAGCCAGAGTCATATCTATGCAAGGAGCTGCTCACCTCTGACCCTTCTCCTCCCACAGTATTAGTATAACAACTACTCTAACAACCACAACAGTTAATATTTATTGAGTGCTTACTACATGCCAGGTAATATTTTGAGTTCTTTATCATTTTAAGATACTTAATCATCACGACTTTATGTGGTAGTTGTGCTTTTTAATTCTCTTTTGCAGAAGAGGGAACTGGAGCACACAAAGATCAAGTCACTTGCTCAAAATAGCACAGGTAATAAGTGTAACACAGGTGATAAACCGCCATTTGACTTACACAATACAGCTCCGGAGCCCACATTCTTAGCCACCATGCTTCACAACCATCCAGTACCAAAGAACTAATATATACTGCTCCAGAAATCTCTCACTACCAAATGTATCTTTTCCTTTGCCATAGAGTTCCATCTATTACTTTTCTGAATATTCATCTTTTTGGTACTGTGAGCAAAGTTATTCTTGGAGTTCTTCCCAGCCACGCTTCCCTTGTATAAAAGTGTGTCTAGAAAGTGAAGTGGGCACAATATGCTTTTTCGTGGACCCTGAATCCTATTAAGAAGACCCTGGTAACAATTCACCAAACAATATAAAACATAATGCATTGTAAAGATAGAATAAAGAAAACAATTTCAACGAAATTCTATTTCAAAAGAGTACAAGTAGCTTTCTGTATATTATAGAAAATGAAGAAATAAAGAGTAAAAATATTTTTGTTAATCCAGTTTGTCAGCTTTATTTTGGGGCTCAGGTGGGAAAAAAAGGGAGAGGAGAGTATTAGATTGCCAATTGTGATGTTCTCTCTCTCTCTCTTTCACACATACACATACACACACACATGCACACATAGGCACACACCCCTTTCTCAAGCAAGTAGTAGTGAAAAGTCTCCAGACAAATCCAAAGATATCAGAGGATCACCTATAAGTGACACCTCTCCAGTCTGATTTTTAAAAAGCATTAAAAAAGAAAATATTAAGCCAGGCTCCGTGGCTCAGCCTGTAATCCCGCTCCTTTGGGAGGCTGAGGTGAGTGGATTGCCTGAGCCTGCGGGTTCGAGACCTGCCTGGGCAGTGAGACCTCATCACTACAATAAATCAAAACACTATAGTAAAATCAAAAAATCATGGTAGCGCACGTCTGTAATTCCGGCTACTCGGAAGGCTGAGACGGAAGGATCGCCGGAGCCCAGCAGGTCGAGGCTGCGGTGGCCGGGAGTGGCCACTGCACTCCAGTCTGGGCGACAGAGTGAGACTCCAACTCAAAAAAAAAAAAAAAAGAAAATATTACCTGGTGAAATGGGACCAAAGTGAGGCCCAAACTTTACCTGTACAATGATCATTTGTATACCTAACACTGAATTGTATCCCACATCTTTAAAATAAAAAATGTTTTTAAATGAAAAGACTAACAACTTTCCTTATTCCTAAATAAAACATGAAGGCAAATGGTAAAGTCATTAGTTTCCTAAAAAGCAATGCACTGAGCCTCATCCACCTGAAGAATGGAGGCATATGGGCCTGAGGTTACAGGTCACACATTTCATGAATAAAGTTCCTTATTCATCATACAAAGTCGAAGCCAATCATCTTTACATGACAAGTTCCCTAGCCTCAGAGATGGTCTGACATCATGAGTGACCTTGAAACAGAACCTACACTCTTGAAATGACTTTCTCCCCGTATTGTCCGCATAGAGCATAAGCATTATGGCTGACAGGAAATTTTGAGGCATCACAGCCACAGATCCACCAAGGCAAATGTTTCCAATCTGATTCATTTAGCTGACATTACTTGCCATAAATTCAGGGTAATTCATATCTAATACTTACTGGGTTACTCACTTGTTTGCTGTGTCCATTGGCCCTAGTCTCTTGGTATCTTATAAAACTCTAGCCAGATCACAAATTCTTCTAGAATGTCTGGCTTTTGTCATATTGCAGTGCTAGGAAAGCAGCATGAATAGTTTCATGCCTCCAAGTTTGCTAATGTCATAAATGTATATTCACTTCCTACTAGAATTTTCCAAGGGGAATTCAAATTCACCCAGAGTTCCAAGGAACATAAAGCCAGCCATGTTGAAGTGATCTATTCCAAGAAATATTTTACAAAATCCCTGCCTTCAAGTCCTATACCCTTGAGTAATTACTAACCTCTCTACATTCCTCTTTTCTCATTGATGAAATTAGAATGTGTCTGCACCAAGGAGGGATTTTTTTCTTGAGAATTAAGTGGGGTGAGGTATTAAATTAATAAATTCCTTAACAACTTGCCTGACATTACAAGGGGACAATAAATGTCAAGGTTTTGCTTTGTTTTTTAAATTGTTATCTTTCCAAAACATCTTACCAGCAATACAAAGTTATTACTTTGGGCTTAAAGCTAAAGAGTAATTTACCAATGTTGTAAGAATTATTTCAGTGGAATTAAAAAATGCAACACCAAGTTTATTCCTCTTTTGATTTTCGTCATTATAGAAATATCTGCAGTTAGGCACTGTCATTATCTTAATACAATAAGATGCTATTGGATCATAGCCTTTCCATACCAAGAAAATTACAGAGAACTATTTTCATCTTGATTTTTAAAATGGCAAACAAAAGGGCAGATCATTATTCCTATATATTTCAGAGGCCAAAAACCAAATGCAGTGACTAGAGATAGCCTCACGGTGGTGGTAAATCATCATTGATAACAACTCAAGACCCAGTGAAAGCTCTGCAGAAACCAAACTGAGGCAAAACTGAAACATTCCTAGCATGTTAACAGGGAAAGAATTTGCTTTGGATTCCTATGGTTCTTCTCAACCAACCTTGAGCAATGACCTTGAAATGCTGTCTCAACAAATCTATTAGCAATGTTAATTTACGGTGGTTGTTCTTCCTGGCATTGCAACTAATAACATATACACAAATGATTTTTGTTATCCTTAAAAGGAATTTTGTAGCTTTATATTTTAAAATGCTATGTTGATTTAGACTTCTCAAAATGGATTTGGGCCACAGTATTTGAATATTAAATAACATTTACCTTTCTCCCATTCATCTACTGTGTATATTAATTTTATGCATCCCTTAGAATCATTTGTTAAATTTCTTACCTCTCCCATCCCCAAATTTCAGCTTGAAACCTCAACTCTTTTGACTCTCTTCCTATTCCACCCTCTTATTTATAACAGCCACACATTTTTTATCAATTTGTCCCTTATAACATCTCCCACCTTTATCTTTTTCTTTCTTTAGTCAGCTTCAAAACCACAGTTCAGAAACTTTTACCACATGACAAGTTATTGCAAGAACTCTTAAAATTAGCTTTACAGGACTAGCTCCCAATCTTGACTGTACATTGCAGCTGCTTGAAGAACTTTAAGATATACCTAACTCCAGAGATTCTGATTTAATTGGTCTGGGGTGCAAACTGAGGTTGGGTTTTTTTTTAAGCTCCCAGTGATTAGAATGTGCAGCCACAGGTGAGAACTACTACACTAAAGATGTTCCCAGAACACTATCGCCAGATTAACCTTAAAACTATCAATTCTCTGAGCCAAAAATTGTAAGCAGTTTCTTATCTTCACAAATATTGCAAATTAATGACTTGAAGATCAAACTATCACTAATAAATGTTTTATTTAGTCTGTTTAAAAATTGTTCAGACCCAGTATTCAAAGAGTACAAAACCCAGATTTCCTACTTCTGAATCAACCCAAAAATCAAAAGAAAGACACAAACAGATAGGAACAACAACAACTCTATAAGAACCTCATAACTGGGGAAAACTCTCACATTTCAATAATTAGTCTGAATGTAAACGGACGAAATGCACCACTGAAAAGACATAGAATGGCAAAATGGATAAAATATCATGAGACAACAATACATTGTCTCTAAGAGACTCATCTCACCAGAAAGGATACGCACAGACTCAAAGTAAGAGGATGGGAAGCAAAATTTCGGGTGAAGGGAACACAAAAGAAAGCAAGAGTTGTGATCTTAATATCGGACAAAATACCCTTTAAGCTATCAAAAATTTAAAAAGGAACAGAAGGTCACTATATAATGATAGAAGGTTCAAACCATCAACAAGAAATATCCATCCTAAGCATATATGCACCCAACATAAGAGCATCAACTATCATAAAGCAGCTTCTAGGCAAACAAAAAAGATGTTGACTCTAACACTATCATAGCTGAGGACTTTAATACCCTACTCACAACCCTAGACAGATCATCAAGACAAAAAATCAGCAGGGAGATCTAGAACCTCAGTGTGACTATTGACCAAATGGACTTAATTGATACCTACAAGAACACTCCACCCAGCGACCACATAATATACATTCTACTCATCACCACATGGAACATACTCTAAGATTGACTACATCCCTGGACATAAATCAAGCTTAAACAAATTTCATAAGATTGAAATTTTGCCGTGTACCTTCTCAGATCACTGTGGAATAAAAATAAATATCAACACCAACAAAGTTCCCCCAAATCCACAAAGACATGGATACTAAACAGCACGATGCTAAGCAACTCCTGGGTCAACATGGAAATCAAAACAGATTAAAAGATATCTGGAAACAAATGAAAATGAAGAAACATCTTATCAAAACCTCTGGGATGCCATGAAAGCAGTAGTAAAGGGGAATTCATATCTCTACAAATACACATTAAGAAAATGGAAAGATCACAGTTAACAGCCTAACAAGTCACCTAAGGAAGCTGGAAAGCAAGACCACCAAAACCCTAACTTCAGCAGAAGAATCCAGATCACCAAAATAAAACCCAAATCCGGGACATAAAAGACAAAAAGATAGTACAAAAACATCAATGAAACAAAAAACTGATTCTTTGAAAGAATAAGCAAGATTAATGGTACCCTAGCTAGACTGACCAAGAAAAAGAGAGAAAAAGCCCAAATAAACTACAATCAGAAACACAAAAGATGAAGTCACAACTGACCCTGAAGAAATACAAAAGATTATGAGAGACTACTATGTATACTTGTATGGAAACAAACTTGAAAACCTAAAGGAAACGGAGGATTTTCTGACATCACACAACCTCCCTAGGTTGAAACAAGAAGAAACCAAGACCCTAAATAGACAAATAACAATCCAGGAAATTTACTATGTCAAAGAAAACTATCTACAACAACAACAACAAAAAAAAATCACTGGACCAGATGGCTTTCCAACAGAATTCCTTTTTTTTTTTTTTTTTTTTTGAGTTGGAGTCTCACTCTGTCTCCCAGGCTGGAGTGCAGTGGCATGTTCCTGGCCACCACAGCCTCGCCCTGCTGGGTTCCAGCGTCCTTCGGCCTTAGCCTTCCAAGTAGCCGGAACTATAGGCGTGCGCTGCCACACCCAGCTAATTTTTGATTTATTGTAGAGACGAGGTCTTGCCAAGTTGTCCAGGTGGGTCTTAAACCCATGGGCTCAGGCAATCCACTCGCCTTGGCCTCCCAAAGTGCTGGGATTACAGGCTGAGCCACCGAGCCTGGTCTTTTTCAGCAGAATTCTACAAAACATACCAGAAGGAACTGATACCAATCCTATTGAAAGTATTCCAGGCGATTGAGAAAGATGGCACTCTCCCCAAATCATTTTATGAAGCTAACGTCACATTGATACCCAAACCAGGTAAAGATCCAACAAAGAAAGAGAACTACAGGCCAATATCTGCT
>NW_007250630.1:1193520-1228574 GCF_000164805.1 Carlito syrichta
TAGCCAGGCATGGTGGCGCGCACCTGTAGTTCCAGCCACTTGGAAGGCTGAGGCAGAAGGATCGCCAGAGCCCAGCAGGTTGAGGCTGCAATGGCCAGGAGCGGCCACTGCACTCCAGTCTGGGTGATGGAGTGAGACTCTTACTCAAAAAAAAAAATTCTCAACAAGATCCTCACAAATCAGATTCTACAACACATCTCAAAATTCATCCACCACGACCAAGTAGGCTTCATTCCCAGGATGCAAGGCTGGCTCAACATTCATAAGACCATAAATGTAATTAAATATATCAGCAGACATAAAAGCAAAGTCTACATGATTATATCATTAGATGCAGAAAAAGTTTTTGATAAAATCCAGCAACCCTTCTTGATTAAAACTCTCAAACATCTAGGCATAGAAGGAACATACCTCAAAATAATAAGAGCCATCTATGGGAAACCCACAACCAGCATACTGCTAAACAGACAGAAATTGGAACCATTTCCCCTGAAAACTGGAACAAGACAAGGATGCCTACTCTCACCCCTCCTGTTCAACATAGTTTTGGAAGTCCTAGCTAGAGCAATCAGAGAAGAGAATGTGATCAGTGGTATCCAAATAGGAAAAGAGGAAATCAAGTTATCCCTCTTTGCAGACGACTTGATTCTATACCTTGAAAACCCAAGAGAATCTTCAAAAACCTCCTTGCACTGATAAAGGACTTTGGCAAAGTCTCAGGGTATAAAATAAAAGACAATGCAAAAGAAAATGGCATTTCTATACACCAATAATAAACAAACAGACCCCCAACTAAAAAGCACAATTCTATTCACAACAACCACAAAAAATGAAATATCTTGGCATCTTCCTAACCAGAGACATGAAAGACCTTTACAATGAAAACTACAAAACACTGCTCAGAGAAATCAAAGATGACACAAACAAATGGAATAATATTCCATCCTCATGGATTGGAAGAATCAACATTGTTAAGATGTCCATTCAATCTAAGGCAATCTACAGATTTAACGCAATACCCTTCGAATTACCAGCAACATTCTTCTCAGACCTAGAAACAACAATACAGGAATTCATATGGAAACATAAACAACCACGAATAGCCAAAACAAACCTCAGAAGAAAAAAAAAAAAAAAAACAGGAGGTATCACACTCCCAGACTTTAAACTTTATTATAAAGCTACAATAATCAAAACAACCTGGTATTTGTACAAGAACAGGCATATAGACCAATGGAATAGAATTGAGATTCCAGACAGAAAAACCTCAAAATTTCTCAACCAACACATCTTCTACAAAGCTTCCACCACCAACCACTGGGGAGAGGAGAACCTATTCAGCAAATGGTGCTGGGAAAACTGACTGATCACATGCAGAAGATTGAAACAGGACCCCTACCTATTCCCATAAACAAAAATCAACTCTAAATGGATCAGAGACATAAACGTAAAACCTCAAACTATTAGAACCTTAGAAAATGCAGAAGACACCCTTATGGAAATTGGAACTGGCAACCAATTCCTGATCAAAACTCCAAGGGTCCATGCCATAAGAGATAAAATGGACAAGTGGGACCTCATCAAATTGAAAAGCTTCTGCAAAGCAAAAGAAACCATCAAGAGAGCAAGGAGACAGCCCACAGACTGAGAAAAAATACTTGCCAACTGTGTGTCTGACAAAGACCTAACCTCTAGGATCTACAAGGAACTCAAATGTGTTGAAAAGAAAAAAACAAACAGCCCTATTACAAAGTGGGCTAAAGATATGAATAGACAGTTCTCAAAAGAAGACATACGAGCAGCCAACAGATACATGAAAAAATTTTCAGCCCCACTAGTCATCAAAGAAATGCAATTTAAAACTACATTGAGATACCACTAACTCCAGTCAGAATGACCATCATCAATAACTCAAAAAATAACAGATGCTGGAGAGAATGTGATAAAAAGGGAACAATTCTACACTGCTGGTGGGAATGCAAACTAGTACAGCCTCTGCGGAAAACAGTGTGGCAATTCCTAAAAGTTCTGAAAATCGACCTTCCATGTGACCCTGCAATCTCCCTACTGGGAATATACCCAGAAGAATTTAAATCACTCTATAAAAAAGATACCTGCACACATATTTTTATTGCAGTATTGTTCACAATAGCAAGAACATAGAACCAACCATGCTACCCATCAAAAGAGGACTGAATTTTTAAAAATGTGGTGTAATACACAGCCATAAAGAAGAACAAAATCATGAACTTTGCAGCAACCTGAATGGACTCAGAGTCCATAATACTGAGTGATCTTTCACAGAAACAAAGAATTGAGTATCACATGTTCTCATTCATAAATGGACCTTGAACTACTATCATAATACTATAAGAAAAGGATTGACAGTAGCAGGAAACTGCAGGGGGGTGGAGGGGCAGAGAGGTAGGATTGGCAGTAGTGGAAATCTGCCTGGGGAAGGGGGGTGCTCATTGCATCAACAAGGGTATCTGCATAATGAATATTTGTATACCTAAACCTAACCCTGAATTGTACCCCACAATTTTAAAATAAAAAATTTAAAAGTTAAAAAACAAATTGTTCAAACCCAGTATTCAAAGAGTGGGTGATGTCACACAAAACCCATATTTCCTACTTCTTTTCAAATATTGCAAGTTCTTGCCTCGAGGGCCCATATTCCCACACAACTATCACCTGGAGCTGAGTAGAAGTTGTTCTTTAGACATGTCATGCATGCTCCAGCTGATTTAGTCCCATCACTCCCCATTTACACCTATGTGATTCATTTATATGATCTACCTGGCCTCTTTGAGTCATTTTTCTCTGATCTACAGGATAAAGTTCAAACTCAGTGATAACACTAACTTATTCATCCACTTTCATACTCATTTATTCATGCCCTCATTAGACAGTTTTGTGTGACTCTGCTACACAAACACTTGGAATTCAAAGTCCCACATATTTTGGTCCTGTTCTTCCTGACTTTATATTCCCCACTCTCTAACAAACTTTTATTCTAACCAGTGGTTAGTTTAAGAGACAACCCCCTCCCAATATTCATAGCCTAGAGGCCCATTTCCAAGACTCCTTTGCAGTTAGGTAATGCTGGGTGACAAAGTGGGCCAATGGGGTGTGAGCAAAAGTGACATGTGAAACATCCAAGTCAAATCTGTAACAAGAAAGCTGGCTGCCCTCCATTTTTCCCTTCTCGAGAACTGGAATGCAGATATGGTGATGAGCCATAGAAGAGCAGCAGGGAGAAGGAACATAGATCTCTAGATGACCTCTATCTTCCCTGGACTATCAGCCTTGTATAAAATGAAAGAGAAAGATACTTTTATCTTATTGTATTGTATCTTTGTTTACAGCAGTTTAGGTTATACACCAAAACACCGAGAATTTCTCTTTACTATTTTCCAAACATATCTTAGATATTCTTGCCCTCGGTCTTGGTTTATGCAAATTTCTGTCAGTAACATTACGCCTCCTCATCTGTGCCATAAAAAATTCTACTCATCACTCAAGGCCCAGCTCAAGTGTTCCCTCTTCTGTAATGCTTGGTCTAGCTATACTCATTATTATCTTCTTTCCTCTGCTTTCCTAGTTCATGACTTTCCACTTGGAACTTATTAAATAGTGCCTTATGTAATCAGCAGAGTCTTGAACTATGTTGCCATATTTTCCTCAAGTTCTAAGTCCAGAATCTAAAACAAAATTTTAGATTGTGCAACTGTGAATGAAAAAGTTAGCATAAGGGAAAGTCACACGCAAAATGGAATACCAGTGAAGAAAAGTGGAATCAGTAACCTCAACATGTGACCTGTAAGGTAGGATGGTCATAAGAGATCATTATCAAGTAAATAATGGCTACACAGGACTTTTTTAAAAAGTGAATCCCATGCCGGGCTCGGTGGCTCAGCCTGTAATCCCATGCCTTTGGGAGGCTGAGATGAGTGGATTGCCTGAGGCCGCGGGTTCGAGACCTGCCTGGGCAGGAGACCTCATCTCTACAATAAATCAAAAAATCAGCCGGGCGTGGTAGCGCATGCCTGTAATTCCGGCTACTCGGAAGGCTGAGGCGGAAGGATCGCTGGAGCCCAGCTGCACTCCAGTCTGGGCGACAGAGTGAGACTCCAATTCAAAAAAAAAAAAAAAAAGTGTATCCCAAGTACTTTTTTTTTAAGACAAATCCCAGAAAATGACTTAGGTCTAGACTTCAAGCTGCAAGCCTAGAGTGAAATCCTTAAAACATGAGAGGTAACTACACTGAGATAAAATAAAAGAGAACTCAAAGGCATAAACATAAGAACCACAACTATAAAACTACTAGAAGAAAACCTAGGGGGAGACTTCATGATATTGGACTTGGCAATAATTTCTTGAATATAGCACCAAAAACACTGGTAACAAAATCAAAAATAGATAAAGGAGATTACACCAAACTTAAAAACTTTGTGCATCAGGCCGGGCTTGGTGGCTCAGCCTGTAATCCCAGCACTTTGGGAGGCTGAGGCAAGTGGATTGCCTGAGCCTGTGGGTTCAAGAACAGCTGGCGCAACTTGGTGAGATTTCATCCCTACAATAGATAAAAAATTAGCTGGGCATGGCAGCATGTGCCTATAGTTCTAGCTACTTGGAAGGCCAAGATGGAAGGATAGCCGGAGCCCAGCACGTCGACGCAGGAGTGGCTGTGAGTGTGCCACAGCACTCCAGCCTGGGCAATCAAACGAGACTCCAACTCAAACAAACAAACAAATAAACAAATAAAAAACTTTGTGCATCAAAGAACAAAATCAATAAGATAAAAAAGCAACCTACAAAGAGAAGATATTTGTAAATCATGTATATATAAGGTGTTACTAGTCAGAATACATAAAGAACTCCAACAACTCAATGACAAAAAATAACTCTATTAAAAAATAGGCAAAGAACTTGAATAGACATTTCTCCAAAGATGATATATACAAATAGCTAACAAGCATATGAAAAGATGCTGAACATCATTAATCATCAGAGAAATGGCAATCAAAACCACAATGAGATCTCAGACCCATTAGGATGGCTACTATCAAAAAACAAAACAAAACCAGAAAGTAACAAGTATTGGCAAAGATGTGCTCTGTTGTTGGTGCAACCACTATGAAAAACAGTATGGAGGTTCCTCAAAAAATTAAAGTAGAATTATCATACGATCCAGCAACCCCATTTCTGGGGGCACACCCAAAAGAATTGAAGGCAGAGTCTTGAAGAGATGTCTGCACACCCATATTCATAGCAGCACTATTCACGATAACCAAAAGGTAGAAGCAACCCAAATGTTACTTATCCACAGATGAATGGATAAAGAAAATGTGGTATATACATACAGAGGAATATTATTCAGCCTTTAAAAGGGAAGAAATCCTGTTACATGCTACAGCATGGATGAATCTTGAGGACATTACATTAAGTGAAATAAACCAATTACAAAAAGATAATTATAGTGTGATTCCACTTCATGTGAGATACTTAGAGTGGTCCAAATCCCATGGAGACAGAAAGTAGAATGGTGGTTACCAGGGAGAAAGGTAGGTGGGGAAAGTAGTTGTTGTTTAATGAGCATAGAGTTTCAGGTTTGCAAGATGAAAAAGTTCTGGAGATCTGTTTCATGACAAAGTAAATATTCTTAACATTACTGTGCTATACATATAAAAATGGTTAAGACAATAAATTTTGTCTGGATCCATTTACCTCTTGGAAAAGAAATGTAAAAATGAGTGCCAAATTAATCCCAGGGAAAAACGTCTCCCCCTTCACTTTACAAAAGTATTACACTTCCCAGGTCCACCTCTAGATAGAGAAGCAATGGTGGGCACCTTTGTGTAGCTACTCAAAATTGAAAGCACACTTAATTGCAATTTTATGCAACCTAGATACAAAGAGCAAGCACTCAGCTAAATCTTTGCTGCACTGGATCAAAAGTAGCTTATGTGCAGGGAAATCCTTAGCTGGCACCAAAGACGTTTTTGAAATCTGGTTATAGAAGTCTCTAGGACAAAATGCAACCACTGAGTCATTAAAATATAGTCAAGATGCCCTAATCTGGCATTTGAAGACATGTATATTGTTGTGAAAAAACAGGCTCAGCTATGTCATGCAACTATCAACTTGGTACCAATGAGTACAACCTAACAAAGTCTTATCTTCCAGCACAGGTTTTGAGAATCTAGTGGGAGCAGGAAGCCGTGATGTGAGAACTAGACTTTGCACTAGATCCCTAAGGACAGATGTTCTGAAATGCTTCACTGAGGTGGCATTACCCTACACTGCATTCTGCAAGCTCCCCTAGGAATCATACAGCTGTTAATCTGGCATTAATAATGACCCACCTTGGAAAAGTGGCTACTTCCCAAGCAGTTCACTACTATACAGGTCATGAGGATAAAGTCACGCTGTTCATTTACTAATCTAGTAGCAGTTTGTGGGTGTTATAAATACATTTTTATCTGCACATGTGATTATTGTCTAAATTTCCTGGCATTTGAATACTTCTCAAGTTGAGAAGACCAAGCCAGCTCTGGCATCCCCGCTGGAAGCCCAGCTCTCCTACTTAGCAGTATGATCCTCAGCAAGTCAATTTTCATTTAAACCTTAGAGTCCTCAACTGTAAAATGAGACCAATGACAGCTCTTCCATTGGGTTGTTGTATAAATTAGATGAAAGAATTTACACTGTAGATGCTGATCAGAAATTATGTCCTTTCTTTCTTACTCAAGAGCAGGGGTCAGCAAATTTGCTCTGTAAAGGGCAAGACAGTAAATCTTTAGTGTTTGTAGTCCATATGGTCTCTCTTACAACTCTGTCATTGAAACACAAAAGTAGCCATAGACAAGGAGCATAGCTGTGCTCCAATAAAACATTATTTTAAAAAGCAGGCATTGGCCCAGATTGGTCCACAGGGCTATAGTTTGCCAACACCTATTACTTATCACACACGTTCAGGTATCATACTAAGTTAATTTTTCACCATTATGTTTGATTTCATCTGTTCCGGATATGTTCTTCCCTCTTTTCTCCCCATTGCTTTTATTCTATTTCTTGAATGTCTCAGAAAAAAAAATGACTTTGGTTCAATGATTTCACTCAGTTTTTAAACTTTGAATTTAAGACCTTGAGAAACTCCCATAGATGTTGAGTAAAATGCTCAATTAAATTATCTACACAAAAGGTTCTGTGTAAATTAGCCAGAGTTGAGCAAAATCCCTTTCAACCCTCACAGAAAGACTGGGAAAGGGACCATTCTTTGGGAACTCACAGAGTTCACTTAGGAGCTTTTATTTGTGGAGAAGGAAAGCTTGTAACTTGTTTCTCAGTTTTAAAAATATCGGTTCATAAATCTGTTTGCATTTGCTTGTATATGTGTGAGGAACTTCTTAAAAACATAAGAACTAAAAATAACAGTGATCATGGATGGTGGGGCAGGGACTCAAGCTGGGGTAATGAGGATGGAAGGGAGATTTACTGAATATTTTTAAATGTCTATATTTTTAAACCATGTGAATATGTTATCTATTCAAAAACCTAGCTTTCCCAAAGGATAAAGAATATACATTTAAGAAATATTTTCTATGAACAAAACCAGTCTACTATAAGAAAGACTCCAGTGTGAGGGGTGGGAAGTGACAGGAATCTCCTGGGGTGTCTATCGCAGCCCTGCCAATTCCTTTGTTGTCAACTGGCTTCTGTGTGCTCTCTGCCTTCTGCTACATGTGACTCGGGAGAAGACAGTGTAGAACACTAGGACATGAAAAGAGGAAGAAACGCACTCCTCTCCATTTCGTAGAAATGGAATCAAAAGCAGGACATATTATTTGGTATTTTATCATTTTTTATATCAGGCCATATTCTTCCCACAGGTTCCATATACCCTCCCTTCTTTCTCAGTGTGTGCCACATTTATATACTCTTTCTGGTTATTTCAGGCTCTCTTGTCACTCCTGCCTTCAAATAAGCTTTAATTAAAAAACATTTTATTTGACTTTACTTGTAACTGTTGTCCTTTGTCTCGTATTGCTTTTTCAGCCCAATTTCTGGAAGTATTGGGAATAATTCATTCTCACTTCTTAATCATCTACAATCCAGCTTCTACTTCCATCCCTTTGTTAAGTAATTTTTCTTTATGGTCTTCATTGATTCTTTTAAGCAAATCTAAAGGTTGTTAGATTTTTTTCCTCCCTTAGTCCTTATTCTTCTTGGTCTACCTTTTGCAAAGAACAAAGCAAATGTCCATTTGTCAACTGTCTATTTCTCCCTCCATTTATTTAATAATAAAGAATCCTCTCTGCCCCTTCTGGTTCCCATAACTGGGCCTCTTCCTTGTTCCTGCCTCATAAATGGGCTAAAACTTGAATATCAGTCATCATCCTTTTTTTCACCATCCAGCCTCATTCTTTTTGGGAATTCAT
Organism: Carlito syrichta; assembly: GCF_000164805.1. NCBI lineage: Eukaryota > Metazoa > Chordata > Mammalia > Primates > Tarsiidae > Carlito > Carlito syrichta. Next base: position 1,201,965 of record NW_007250630.1, read on the forward strand.
CTGTTCTTAAGTCTCTAGCCAGTGGGAAGAGTAAAGCAGATGGGAACTTTAAACCTGGTTCTATGATTTATTAGTTGTGCTGCTTAGGAAAAATGATTTCATCTCTCTAAACTCAGTTTCCTCTGCTCTAAAATGATACTTCATTCATTCAATCACCTTTACTGAGCACTTACTATGTACCAGGCACTGTTCTAAGTACATCAGATTCATTAACCAACTAAACAGATAAATATTCCTGTTCTCAGAGAGTTTCCACTCTAACGAGGGAGACAGACCAAAAACAACAAACATACTATATAAGAAAAGTATATAAAATTGCAGAATGTAATAAGATTTATAGGAAATAAATAGGTCAGGGTACAGTTTTTAAAAGGTGAATAGTATAGGCCTTTCTGTGAAGATAATATTTGAGCAAAGATTGCAAGAAGTGAAAGAATTAGAAATGAAGGCATCTGATGGAGTGTGCAATGGCAGCAGAAACTAACAAAGGTCCTAAAGGCAGGAGCATACCAAGCATATCCTAGAAACAGCAAAAAAGCCCGTGGAAAGGGAATGAAATGAGCACGGAGAAAAGTAGTTGGAAATAAGGTCAGAGAGAAAATCAGAGGGCAAGCCCATCTAGAACCTCTGGATGCAATGGCAACCCTCTTGTTGCAGGGTTTTGAGCAGAGGGATGACATAATCTGATTCAAGTTTTATAAGGATTACTCTGGCTACTGTGTTGGAAATAGACTGCAGTAGAAGCAGAATACAAGCAGAGAGATCAGTTAGGAGAGACCAACAATCCAGGTGGAAAGTAATAGTGGCTAGGACCAGAATGAGAGCACTGGAGGGGGAGAGAAGTGGTCAGTTTAGGATTTTTTAAAAACCCCAATTTGCAGGGTTGTTATCAGAACATCCTATGAAAGAATTATTGTAGATAAAGAGCCTAGCAGATGCCTGTTATAAGAAAAATGTTAGCCGGGCTCGGTGGCTCAGCCTGTAATCCCGCGCCTTGGGAGGCTGAGGTGAGTGGATTGCCTGAGCCCGCGGGGTCGAGACCCGCCTGGACAACTTGGTGAGACCTCATCTCTACAATACATCAAAAAAATCAGCCGGGCATGGTAGCGCGCGCCTGTAGTTTCAGCTACTTGAAAAGCTGAGGCGGAAGGATCCCCAGAGCCCAGCAGGTCGAGGCTGCAGTGGCTGGGAGTGTGCCCCTGCACTCCAGTCTAGGTGACAGAGTGAAACTCCGACTCAAAAAAAGAAAAATGTTAAGTTATCTACTCTCATTATAATTTGCAGGTGGAATATGTTCTTCAGGTCACTATCTGAAGAAGAACTAAATTAAGGGGTGATATTCAAGGTCAGTTAACCCGGCGTTGGCCTCTGTTCTCATATGAAGTAGGGAAGGGAGGCTGGGCTGAGGAAGGGATTTGATATTTCAGCTTTCACCTCATAGTCTAATTCTAGTGCAGTATTTCCAACTGCCTATAAAATGCTTCTTTTTTAAAATTTCATCATATACTCAACTTCAGTTAACAGTTTTTCAAAAATTACCTGTACCACTTCCACCTCAAACTAGCTATCCATCCAAATGTTTCCTTCCATTAAAGATATATCATGGCCGAGGTGGTGGCTCAGCCCATAATCCCAGCACTTTGGGAGGTGGAGGCAAGAAGATTGCCTGAGCCCGGGGGTTTGAGACCAGCCTGGGCAACTTGGTGAGACTTCATCTCTCCAAGTTATGAGTTGCATCATCTCTACAATAAGTAAAATAAGCCAGGCATGGTAGCGCATGCCTGAAGTTCCAGCTACTTGGAAGGCTGAGGTGGAAGGATCTCCTAAGCCCAGCAGATCGAGGCTGTGGTGGCCATGAGCATGCCACTGCACTCCAGCCTGGATGACAGAGTGAGACTCAAATTCAGAAAGAAAAAAAAAACAAAACTTCATTCTCCAGATGCTGAAACTTGACTTCATTTTATCAAAATGTGGTATCAAAGCATAATGCCATTGGAAGTTGGTATCATAGCCATCATCTGGTTAAACATCTCTTTTTACAAAAGATGAAACAAGGCCCTGAATGAAACATGACTATCTGTGGGTCACACCAGGCTTTCATGATTAAGCAAGGCCTAGAACCAGTTTTCTGGATTCCCTCACTTTCTCAACACTCCCCACCCTCTCCCTTGCCTGGCCCGCATCACAGCAGTTCCTCAGATTGGCTGCCACAGGCCAAAACCTCTGTCCTGGTAACCACCGTGGCTGCCGGGACTACCTTTCCTGATATTGCTAATTAAACATTCTAGTAAGGCTATTAGAGGCCATGGGCTACACTGCTTTAAGTGAGCTGACTCTGGATTCAAATCCTGGCTTTGCACTTACTAGCTGGGAGTGCTTAAGTATCTTTCCTATCAGTTCTGCCCTAGTTTTTTCATATGAAAAATTCCTACCTCTTAAGACTTAAGTCGAATAAGGCAGGTAAAATACTTAGCACAAAGTCAAACACACAATAAGAACTTAAGAAGCATTAGTTGTTATGAGTTGCATCATCACTCTCAGACCCTTTCAGAGAAGTTGCCATGGATGCCTGGTAAACAAATTCTAATTGCCTTGGTGGCCTTCAGGGCCTTGCAGCAACCAGATCTATTACAGGTATGGAAACTTCCACTGATCTCTGATCACAGACCCTGCAAATGTGCCCCCATATTCTTGCTCATTCCCATTCCCACCTCTGTGTTTTAGCTTATGCTTCTCCTACCTGAAATGCCCACTTTCCCTCTCCCTATCTATTTAAATCCTGCACACTCTTCAAAGCCCCACTCAGGGTTTATACCTCATGAGAACTTCCCAGGCAAATCCTAGCTCCCCCAGAGTATTGACATGCAATACTTACTGACAGCTTCCTTATGGAAAGGCGTGAGAGCATTCGGGTAATAATATGGGCTCTAGAGTAGACTTCCTGGTCTCTCTCAGCCTCAGTCTCCTCATCCATAAAATAGGGTTAATATTAGGATTGCTGTATTAGGCACACAAATACTTGCTAAAAGTTAACCGTCATCCATATGTTATTTTTCTCTATTTCTGTTATCTTTTCCCCTCTATATTTTATGAACCTGCATTTTCTTCCTCTAGGTTTTTCTGTATATGTACACTACACTTTTTTCCAGCTTCTAACATAATGCTGGTCCCAGAGTAGTGTTTAATAATGAATGGATATAAACAAACAAACAACAAAAAAAAAACTAGGAAGAGTAGCTACAAGCCAGCCATAGGAGTTACATCAATATTCTCTATTCAGTTGGAATGGCTCCTGAGTCCTTTCTTCTCTCCTACACTTAAAGTTTCCTAGCAAGGAGATACTACAATCCCTTTCAGGGAGGCAGCATGAGGTCATAGAAGAAAACTGGACTAAGGATCAGAGACATGGGTTTGTGTCTCAGCTTCTCAAGCAAAAGGGTCTGTCTTTTTATCTATCTATCTATCTATCTATCTATCTATCTATCTATCTATCTACCTACCTATCTACCTACCTACCTGTCTATCTATCTATCCATTCATCTATCCATCTATCTATCTACCATCTATCCATCCATCCTACTTTTTAGTCTATGTATTTATTTTTGCTTGGAAAAAATCACTTACACTCACAGAACCTCTGTTTCCATTTCATTAAAGAAAAAATAACCTGGCATGACCTGCCTTCTTCACAGGATGACTGTGAAGATCAAGTGGAAAAAAAATGCATGCAGAAGAGAGTTGCACACTATAGAGTCATACGTAAGTCAGGCAAGCATGGTCATTTATATGTCACTGAACAAGAAACCATTAACAATTATTGAGTTTACTGAATCTACTCCAATGATTTTCTGAGGAAAGGGCCATTGCCACAATAATCACCGTGACGATTTTTAGCCCAGATGTCTCTTAAAGGATCAAGTCGCAACTTTCACTACAGAGCTCAGTCCCAAGAATTTTGAGAAGTATTCTCAAATACTTTAACACATCTAATAATTTGTTCACAAATTACAGATTTAGTCAAAATGTCGACTATTCATCACAGAGCCCATGGGTAGTATGTGGTATAGGTAATATGGTTATTAACCAGAATTCTCAAAGAGGAGAAAGAGTTTAAAGAGAAAAAGTTTCCTGATACATTAGAAATGTCTGGACTATTTCTATAAGAAGTTAACATTAGAGACAAGGAAGATATTCTGGAGTCAGAACAAATAAATCAAAAAGTTCTGAGGGTAACTGGAATATTTCATCCATGTACTCCTGAGGTATTTGTGGATGCAAAGCTATTGTTCTATTTAAATTTTGCATTATATCCAAGAGGTGCCAGTACTCATCAGTAGCCATGTTAGGTTACAACATAATCAACAGAGAATTCTGCACTAGGCAGAAACACATCAAACTAATGCATTGACAAGCTCAGTTCCTAGGGATGCATACTTTGTCACATGTAGCAACCATTGCGATTTTGCTTTTCTTTCTTTGGGGAATTAGTTAGGTCCACCACAAATAGCTACGCAATTTATGAAACAGTGGGGAGGGGTTGATCTTCTCCCAACATTACCTCCAAAAATCAGGTGAGAAATCATTCATGTTAAGAAAACTACCTTACCTCTATTTTTTCCCATATGACTTCATAGTTGTCTTGGTGTTGAATATCTTGCATCAGTTTCTGGATTAAAGCTGATTTAGTAGCAGAATGGCTCTCATTTTTCTCAGAGGATGAAGGTCTTTCTGACTTCTCATCAACGTATTTTTTAATGCCAGAGAGAGGCATACATGACTCCTCATCAGAAAGAATGTCACTCAGAGGCCCAGATTCAATGCTCTCTCCCAGTGAAGAGGCTATGTCACTGGATGAGCTTGGAGACACCCTGCCTAGCCTTGTATGCTTCTTTTTGACATGATATGTTGGATAGATCTCAGAATCTGAATTCATTTCAGACAGTTCCCAGTCATCGATATTCTGAATAGTTTCTCCTCTGGGTTTCTGAGGCAGAAGCTTTGTTAGGTTTTCCAACTTCAAAGCTAACACTTCTGTCTGCTTAAGATGAGAGGGCAGTGCTAGGTATTCATCAGAGCCATACCAGGCCTCTACAATCTGACCATTCCTGGTGACATGACTTGGGGAGGAGGAGTAATCTGTTTTGCTTTTGCGTTTTGAAGGAAGGGGCGTCAGAGACATGAGATTGTCTGAGCCAGTAGAGGATTCACTGCTCTGAGTAAAAGGTGGTGAACTGGATGTTTCTGACTGCAACAGTAACTTGGCATTCCCACTTCTCTGATCACACGGCTCAAGTGAAGACGTGGAAGCAGAACTTGTTTCTGGCCCCTCTATGGCCTTGGAAGCACAAGAAAGTACTCCATTTGGCACTACTGAGCTCCGTGTGTCTTTGGCTTGCTTGCCTGAACCAGTTCCCCGTTTAGGTGTTCGGCATGGAGGTATCTCTTCTGAGGTCTTGCGTGGCTTTTTAAGTCGAGGTTTCTCTTTATGGCAGTCATTAAGCCTTCCCAGGCTGGAAGAGATTTCTTTAATGTGAATTTTGACTGTGTTTTCAAGATTCCCATCCCCCACCTTATGCAAGCACTCATAAGACTGACTGGCTGCAGAAGGGCTGTTGGGGTAGGAAGACTGTAACACCAGGCAAAGCTTGGATCTGTCAGGAGGATCCACCAGTGAAGGGGTGCTTCTGCTCATCTCAGGTTTCAGATCAACCATCTGCTTCTTTCTATCACTGCCTTTCAGATTCTTAAAAGGTTCCTCTTTAAGAAAATGTCCTCTTTTTGGCAATGTGGGCTGTGTGGGAGAGTCCTCGTTATAATTAAAGCAATCTCTGATGGATCGCTTGGGGGTTGCGTTTTCACAAAGAAGAGGCTGTTGGCTCTTTGCATCAAGATGGGAGGACGAATCGGATTCTTGCTTCATCATCTCAGAGGAGGGCTGAAGAGCAATCGCCAGAGCTTCCCCTGAAGATGATGTCCCCTGTGTTAAGCCTGCTTGCTCTTTGACTGCAGAAGCATTGTTTTCCTCATATCCACCTTTGTCGTCTGCTGAAAGAGACACTTGAGACACCTCCTCACCAACTGCTTCACTGCCATTGGAAGGGATGGGGTCAGCAGCCACCGTAAGTAACCCAACACTTCGAATGAGCTCGGGAAACTCCTTTTCCATCTCACTGTAGCTCCAAGAGTCAAAGGGTTTGGTTTTGACCTGGCTAGAGGTCATGTCACCCAGGCCACTGAGTAAATCCTCACTTGGACTGTAGTCAGACAGTTCGAATGCAGTAATGCCACAATCCAGAGACAAGTAATTTTGAGAACATTTGATAGTTAACTGTCCTGAGTCATCCACTTCTGTTAGAGAATCAAGTCGGCCCTGAAACAGACAACGGCAATGTTTTCAGTAAATGCAACATCAATTATGCTCAACTGCTATCCAAATGAAATCTCAGTACAAGGTGCTATAAAGGTCAGAAATATATCAGTCTCAGTTGCTTCTGGTTTGACATACACAAAGGTATATTAATCAATTACCACATTGCTTTATATAGTAACTTGTTCATAAATACTTAAAGATTTTTCCTTAATCTGGAGCATAGAGTCTTAATAGAAATGGTCACAATCAAGCCAAAATACCCATTCCTATCTTAATTTTCTATTTAAAAATAGTATAGTGTTCATTTAATAAACATTTCATAAGTGAAGCCTTAAGTAATAATATTTCCAGGAAAAAGATAATATAAAAGTAAAAATTCTATAATTGTCTATTTTGCCTTTTTTCTATCACTCTAGCAACTACCACAGTGGCTAACTCATAGTAGTCACTCAATAAATATTTTTGGTCAGTCATGTTAAACATGCATTTACAAATCACAGGAAGGTGAATATTGAATTTGCATATACCTAACAGTTCAAGACCAGTTTCTATTTGGTCCACCCTTTTGAAGGTAAACACAGTAATCCTGGAGAAAATGCCAATACTTCATTATCTCAGTCCTATTTCTTCCCTCTGCATACATGTCTACCACCTTCTCCTGCTGGCATATGTTAATACTAGGTGCCCGCCTTCCCTACTACTTATAATTCCAGGTAAGCAGATTTGATTTGAAACTCCTCCATGCTAAAAACCAGCCTTAAAAGTACATATTTTAAATTTTTAGCCTTTAAATTGTGTGATTAAAGCTTCTGTCTCACTCCTAATATAGTTTCTGATATCACATAACAGATGGAGAGGTTTCTATTGATCCTTGCTCGCAGTAGAATAATCTCTGGAATCCTCTTATGCCTACCAGGCTAAATAACAGCCTGGTTTAATCTAGCCTCCTTAGGAGATAAATGAAGAAACTGAAAAGTAAATGGTCGTTATTAGATCTCCCTTTTTCTGGAGGTGGGCCAACTGAAGCCAGATCCCATGTGATTGTTGGACCCTGTGTTCCTTTCAACCAGGTTTCCCAAGACCCAGTCTCCCTGAATCTTATATTGGGTTTTATTGTTCATTTGTTTGTTTTGGTTTTGGAATGTTCTCTCCCTTCAGACCTTCACCTTGCCTGTATCTTCCACTTCCCTCATTCTCACTTAATATATATTCCAATAAGTAGTAATGATAAAAAGCCTCATTTAACTTTTCTACGTTTCGGAGTCCTCATCCATAAATGGAAATGGTTGACTGCTATTACTACTTTTCCATTGAATTCTTACAGCTTTCTTCTGAGGTCTGTACTACTGCCCTTGTTTTACATAAGAGGAGCCTGAGCCAAAAGAAGGTATGTAAATAGTCCGTGGTCTTATGACTAAGAACTGAGCTAGACCTTGATCTGAGGCTGTCTTACCCAAAGTCCACACTCTGAACACTAGATATTACTTTACTGGCATGCTTCCACCTCCAATTTGTTTCCCACACTGCCACTCAATAACCTTTTCAAATTGCAAATCTGGTATTGTCACATCTCTGCTTACTGTCCTTTAGTAGCGTCCTGTTGTTGTTAGGTTAAAAACCCAAACTCTTCCTCAAAAGACTAAAAATTGAACCACCATATTATCCAGCAATCCCATTCACGAATTTCTATCCAAGGGAAAGGAAATCAGTATGTCAAAGAGAGATCTGCACCTTCATATTTATTGCAACACTATTCACAATAGCCAAGATATGGAATCAACCTCACTGTCCATTGGCAGATGAATGGATAAAGAAAATCATGGCTGGGCGTAGTGGCTCAAACCTGTAATCCCAGCACTTTGGAAGGCTGAGACAGACGATTGCCTGAGCTCAGGAGTTCAAGACCAGCCTGGGCAACTTGGCAAGACCTTGTCTCCACAATAAATCAAAAAATTAGTCGAGCTTGGTGGTGCCTGCCTATAGTTCCAGCTACTCGGAAGGCTGAGGCAGAAGGATCACCTGAGCCCAGCAGGTTGAGACTGTGGTGGCCATGAGCGTGCCACTGCACTCCAGCCTGGGCAACAGAGTGAGACTCTGACTCAAAAAAAAAAAAAAAGAAAATGTTGTACATGTACACAATGGGATACTAGCCTGCCTTCCAAAAGAAGAAAATCCTGTCATTTGCAACAACATTGATGAGCTTGGGGATCATTACATTAAGTGAAATAAGCCAGGTGCAGAAAGACAAATACTGCATATTTTCACTCACGTGGAACCTAAAAATGTGGAACTCATATAGATGCAGAGAGTAGAATAGTGGTTGCTAGAAGACGGGAAGGGTAGGAAGCAGAGATAGCGCAAGTTTGGTTAACAAGTACAAAATTACAGCTAGATAAGTTTTGGTGTTCTCTAATAATGTAGGGTAACTATAGCTAACCACAGTTTATTGTACATTTTCAAATAGCTAGAAGAGAGGATTTTAAATGTTCCCAACACACACACACAAATACTGTTTGAGATAATGGATGTGCCAATTACCCTGCTTAGATCATTATGCAATGTATACATGAATCAAAATATTATACCATGCACCATAAATATGTACAATTATTGTGTCAATTAAAATAATAAAAGCAAATGAAGACATTTATATGCAAAGATATATTGCTTTAATATTTGAAGATCTTCCCAAGTATATCACTGAAAACAAAAATAAGTCATATCATAGATAGATTTTTTTAAAAGAGTAACCCAAGTCCTTCCAAGGTCAGGCATGAAAAGAGGTCTTTCTTATGCTACTCTCCCCCATGGACTATACCTAGCCACAGTGTCTTCCTTTCTGCTTCTGAACACATCATGTTCCCTCCGGCCTTGGGGCCTTGGGGCATGCTGTTTCCTCTGTCTGGAAAGCTTAGCTGCCTCTTCTTTATCCCTCAGGTCTCAGCTCAAGTTTCGCTTCTTCAAGATTCCAGGCCCCCACAAAAGTCAGAATCTTTTATTGTAAGCTTTCACATCTATGTCATTTTCTCTCTAAGCATATATCCCAATTTACAAATAAATACTACTGTGATTATTTGACCAATTTGTTTTTTCCATTAGTTTGTTAGCACCATGAAAGTATAAATTACATAGAAAATGGTCAGTTTACAAAAGTAAGTAATCATCACGCACTTAGCATAATGATTTGCATAGAATATGCACTCAAAGGTACACATGCTGAAAAAACAAATGAATGAATGAATGATGACATTTTGGTATGTGTCTCTATGCCTTCATGTAATTTCTTCCTCTGAAGCTTTAGTTGACTTTAATAATTAAAAGTCCAAGCTTCAGAGTCAAAATTCTTGCTCTAGCAAAAATTAGTTATGTGACCAGGAGCCAGTAGCTTGATGTTACTAAGATTTTCTTCATCTGTAAAAACAAAATGATAAGCCATGTCATAGAGGTGTTGAGAGGTTTACAGGAGGCAATATATGTAAGACACAAGTCTGGAACATGGATAAGTGTTCAATAAATGTTCACTCTAATTATGTTATTATTTTTGGTTAATAATGAGAAGGAAAATTTCATCAAGATGAGAGTGATTGCTAATGCTAAAATTACCCTATATAAAATGAGAAATCAATATTATCTGGTGATCCCAACAAAAATTATCTCAATGAAATTATATAATTTGTGTGCTGCATACCTGGACTAGACACTTTAAATAACAAAGTCAGAATTCAAAGGCACCAACAAATGAGTCAGCCAAGCAAAAGTCACAGTTTATGTAATTTTTAAGAGTAATAGTCTCAATTTAAAAACAGGTATACACACACACACACACACACACACACACACACACACACATATATTTACTCTTTTATAGAAATCGTATTATACAATGATGGTTGAGTTCCAAAGCTATTCCACAAAACATTTAAACTACTAACTAGTTGAAATTTGCAACATCATTTTCTATTATATTTATCATAGTTGCTGCACTGCAGTATTAAAGACAAGTATGTCTATGATGGATAAAGAAAAAGAAATTTGAGAATCTGGGTAAAAATAAGACTCCTAAAAGTGCCAGCCACCTGCCTTTGGACAAGCAGGGAATTCTGTGGCTTTGGGAATACATTTGGTCACCAATTTGGTGGCCATCGCACCTTAAGACCAGGGATATTGTCTCACTTGAGAATAATAGGTGCTCAATAAATGATATTAGAGGAACAAAATCAATATACATGTTAAATGAACATATTGTTAAATGAATATATGAATGCATCTCAGAGAATAGAGTATAGGTGACTTCTATTAAATATTCAGAGACCTTCAGCCAGTTCCTGGTTTGGAAAAAAGAACACCACACTCAAAAACACTGCTACAAAGGGGACCCTTTCCCATGCTGTTCCCAGTCAGGCCAACTGTCTCGTCTAGTGAGATAGGTGAGTGATTGTCACTCAGGGGTAACTATTTTTTATTCAAACAGCATTTTTTTAATGTGAAAAGAAAAACTCACCTTGGTAAAAACAAAATGGAACAAACAAAAGCAGCACACAGTCTTTCACCATGCAGAGGCAATTTCAAGAAACTAAAGTTCTCTGAAGTTTCTCAGAGCAGATGAATAATGGGTTTCATCTCTTAAAATATTGCTTAGTAATGCTAATATTTTTAGTCTTCATTTCTTCCTTCTAGACTATCTTCCCAGATAGTTTTCTAATTCATGGAAGTAATACAGTCTCAGGAGGATATAGAGTTAGGGATACGTACATGTTGGTTTTACTACCCTTTTTATTTCAGAAATATCACATTTAATTGTGTAGTGCAGACAGCTGTGTCAGAGCTGCCTAGCAATATCTCCACTAAAATATATCTCAATTTAATATGTTACGAAGCAGCTTTTCAGATGAAGCTTACATTTTTATCAAGGTGGTCATTTATTCATTTTATTGCTGGCTTCATTCTTGTCTTAGACAACAAGGAACGCACAGTTTTGGGGAGTTTTTTCCCCCCAGTTTGAAGCAAGAAATTTTGCTATGTCCTTCATTCATAATTAAGTTAACTGAAGCCTACTTCCAAATGCCTTCTTAAATCTTTCTTTTTTTAACACTACATTTTGCCACCAGCTGACTATGAGATTTAATTTAGAGATTTAGAGTATATTGTTGTCCATTGCTACTTAACAGTCAGTTTTGAGAAGAAAGTTATAAATAGAATTTCATTGTTTTAATTATGGTTAAAGTAAAAAATGTTAGGCTAGGCGTGGTGACTCATAGCTGTAATCCCAGCACTTTGGAAGGCCGAGGTGAGAAGATTGCTTGAGCCCAGGAGGTCAAGACCAGCTTGGGCAACACAGTTCTAAAAAAAAAAAAAAATAGCTTGGTATGCCTGTTATCCAAGCTACTTGGGAGACTGAAGCAGGAGCTTGCAGCTATGATAAGCCATAATTGTGCCAGTGTACTCCAGCCTGGGTTACAGAGTGAGACACCAACTCTGTAAATTGTTTTTTAAATTGTGTATGAGCCTCTCTCTGCTTCTTCCCCTAATCTCACTATACCATGTTTGTTATGCTTTAATTCATAACATATAAATAACTAATGTCCTCAGACTAAGGATTAAATTCTTTTTCAGTTTCCTTTCAATTCTACCATGCTGGAATCCTATGATTTTTTTCTTTCTTTCTTCCTCCCCCTATCTTTCTCTTCCTTTTCTTTCTTTTCTTTTTTTTTTTTAAGAGACAGGGCCTCACTCTATTGCCAAGGCTGGAGTGTAATGGTGTGATCATAGCACCTGTAATCTCAGACTCCTGAGCTCAAGGGATCCTCCCACCTCAGTCTCCCAAAGTGCAGCCACCAGGCTGACCCTGGCTTACAGCCACCATTTTGAACCTGGATTCTATGATTCTGAATACATTCCAGAAAGCAGTAATGAACTGAGAAGAGCAAGTAATGACAAGAAAATGAGAAGCAAAGCAAAGATATTTCTGATGGGTAGGGGAAAAATACACAAACAATTTTTCAATATGTTTGTTTATCCTATACTAATAATTCTTGAGAACTTTCATTTGCTACAGGCTGAAATTATTAATCAAATAATTAATCCCATGATTAATTCCCAGTCCACCAACCTAAAATGAGAGCTTCTTCTTCTACATCTGAAGCAGTAATTATTTACATTGTTTTTTTTTTGTTGTTTTGGGGGTTTTTTTGAGTTGGAATCTCACTCTGTCGCCCAGACTGGAGTGCAGTGGCATGCTCCTGGTCACCGTAGCCTTGACCTACTGGGCTCCAGTGATCCTTCCATCTCATCCTTCCATGTAGGCGGAACTACAGGCGTGCACTACCACACCTGGTTAATTTTTTTGATTTATTATAGAGATGAGGTCTCAAAAAGTTGCTCGGGTGGGTCTCGAACCCACGGGCTCAGGCAATCCACTCACCTTGGCCTTCCAAAGTGCTGGGATTACTGACTGAGTCACCAAATTCGGCCTATTTACATTGTTTAATTTAGTTCAACTCATCAGACTTTTATATACAACTATACGAACTAGGTGCTGTGGGAGATGCAGAAATTAGTGTAATCTGGAGCCAATCCTTATGTAATTCAAAATATAGCATGTACTTCATCATGATAGAAATCAGCCTGTGAAATTGCTAGTGTAGGAACACACAAAGTGCTATGTTGTGAGCACTCTGGAAGGACCAATGCATCTCCTTGGAGAAGGTAAGTATCGTTTAAGTAAAGTGCTTACCGCACCATCTGGCACATGGTAAGTTCTCAATCAATGTTTGCTATTGCATTCACATTTGTTTTTGTTTTTTGGTTTTGTTTTTGAGTTGAAGTTTCACTCTGTCGCCCAGGCTAGAGTGCAGTGGCACGCTCCCGGTCACCGCAGCCTCGACCTGCTGGGCTCCAGCGATTCTTCCGCCTCAGCCTTCCAAGTAGCTGGAACTACAGGCACGTGCTACCACACCCGGCTAATTTTTTGATTTATTGTAGAGATGAGGTCTCGCCAAGTTGCCCAGGCGGGTCTCGAACCCGCGGGCTCAGGCAATCCACTCACCTCGGCCTCCCAAAGCACAGGATTACAGGCTGAGCCACCGAGCCCAGTCCCACATTTGTTTTTAATTTATTTATTTCTTTAATCACCCAGCCCAAAATATCATATTGTGTTAATATTATTAACAGTTATCACTACCTGTGTAACGTTACCTCTCTTAACCTCAGTTCTTTCAACGGTAAGAAGGATACCTAATAAAAACATCTGTAAATTGAAGATACTAGCACCTGCCCTACCTACCTCCCATAACTGTGTGAGAACTAAACAAAATTATGAAGGTGATTTCTAATATGTGTTATGCATCTTTCAGTGCACGGTACTTCATACATAGTAGGAAATCAATAAGTATTTAGGGAAGGTGTAAAGAAAAGAAGGAAGAATGAGAGAAAATAATGAATTATTATTATTCAAATAAAAATCAGTTAAAAACCGATTTCTTTTAATTATGCCTACATTTATGCCCTTAAGCATTTACTTAACCTCTCTTAAATTCAGCTTTTCCATCTATAAAACAGAACTACTTTTAATATCTCTTACCCTCCTTACTAAAGGAAACAAATATAAAGTGCTTATCTCATTGTCCGAAATACAGAAAATTTCAGTACAGCATATTTTTTACACTAATTTGAGTTTTGCCTTAAAGTATTTATTTACTGATTTATTTTAGTAAGACACTTGTCAATATGTTTACTAGATATGGTCATATTTAAAGAAAGAATAAAATTCATATATTTTGTTTTTTCCAGGAGAGAAACAGATGGAACTTGCCAGTTTCTAGAGTTTTTAGTTTACTCTTTTAATGTGGCTCTGAAATTCAACTCACTTCCAAAGAGAGAACAACGAATCCCTCTTATTGAAAGGACATCTACATTTAGCTTATCAGCAGTTTTTAGTTTGTATGTAAGTATGTTTGTACGTATGTACTGCCATTTCCCTCTATACTCTACAAATCTTCCACAGCTGAACTTATTCTGAGAAAGCTGAAAATTTTATCCTAATTCCCTTCCTGTTTTCTATATTTTCAGAGAACTGGCATAAATAAATTAAACTAAGTCTTTTAAATACTCCCACAGTGTCACACTAGAGGCACAAAAATATAGGCTCAGAAATCCGGTTTCAGGAAGTATGGTGATAGGGGCAGAACTTCCATTCATAGAAAAATATCCACAAAGCAGATGATTGAAAATCCACTATTCCTTTCCCCCCTCATACAACATATCTTTGTATCTCTATTAAAAGAACGAAAGACAACCTCCAACATAAAAATGCACTAAATTGCTTCCAATCGAATCCACAAATAATTGCTGAGCTCACATTGTGAGAACCATAATGAATGCCACTTAATGTCAACTCATAACACAGCTGTAAAAACAGTGACCAGTAGCTATTAGTTAGCCTCAGTGGCTTTTGATCATTTATTGAGCTACTACTTTATGAATGATAAAAGTTCAGCCAGGGGTAGTGGCTCACACCTCTAATTTCAGCACTTTGGGAGGCCAAGGTGAGAGGATTGCTTGAGCCCAGGAATTCAAGATCAGCCTGAGCAACACAGCAAGATCTCGAAACTACAAAAAATGAAAAAATTAGCCAGGCACAGTGGCATGTGCCTGTAGTCCCAGCTACTTGGGAGGCTAAGGAGGGAGGATTGCCTGAACCCAGAAGATTGAGACTACAGTGAGCCATGATGGTGCCACTTCACTCCAGCCTGGGCAACAGAGTTAGACTCCAACTCAAAAATAAAAAAATAAAGTTCAAATAAGTGCATGATGAATGTATTCCACAAAACAACAATAACAACAATGATAATAAATCCTAGAGCACTGTTTTATCTTTACCTCCTACCACAGAGTTGGTGATGGATAAATGTTTATTGGATTAATAAATATGTAAAAATAGCCGGGCTCGGTGGCTCAGCCTGTAATCCCGCGCCTTTGGGAGGTTGAGGTGAGTGGATTGCCTGAGCCCGCGGGTTCGAGATCCTCCTGGGCAGCGAGACCTCATCTCTACAATAAATCAAAAAATCAGCTGGGCATGGTAGCGCGCGCCTGTAATTCCGGCTACTCGGAAGGCTGAGGCGGAAGGATCGCCGGAGCCCAGCAGGTCGAGGCTGCGGTGGCCGGGAGCGGCCACTGCACTCCAGTCTGGGTGACAGAGTGAGACTCCAACTCAAAAAAATAAAAAAATAGATAAATAAATAAATATGTAAAATTAATTTATTTGAATTGATGATTTTTTAATCCCCCTCTAGCAATAGAAAACAGGCAGATCTGATTATTGATTAGTATTGGATGTTGGACAGAGCTAACAGAACACATGGGGAGGGAGGAAAAAAACTGTTTAGATTTGGGGATACCAGGAAGATATCTAAAGAAAGATCTCTTGAGTGGTTAGACAAACCTTCCTCATCTCTGATCTCCATTAGCAACACATTCTCATGGGTAGCAGATTTAGGACAGAGTTAGTCAGCTTGAGAGTCTTTGTAGTTTCTCACAAGAATCTCAACTGGGAACCCTAGGGATCTAACTTAGCAGGTATGGCATCTGGGAACTAACACAAAACCTACATATTCATTCTATGATTATGCTACTTGAGTCTGTTTCACCTCCCCACTGCCACAGTAACAAGGGAACTAATTGAATACAAAGACTGTGACTTAAAGTTAAAGGTGAGTCTAGTAGATTTTGATTCCCACAAACACATAGGCTCTGCAGAGAGTCTGCCACAGCAAGAGTATCTTCATTTTGAATAAATAGAATCAACAAGAATAATTTAGAGTAGATATAGTTTTTTTGTGTTGTTGATAATTTTGGAGCCACTGAAACACTGTGAAATCAATAAATTTTAGTAAAATTATGCAACATTCATTGTAAGGACTTTTAATCTTATATATTTATATAAGTGCCTTATAAACTTGTATAATATATACTTTCTACAAAATTAATAATAGAGCACTAAACTCGGAATTGAGAGCCAAGGAACTAAGCAACATACACACACATACACACACACACACACACACACACACACACACACACACACACACACACACAGTATCCACATATGGCATCCATATGTTTTATGTATAGCCTCTGCTTAGCAAGCACAATATCTTTTTCTATAAATATATCTCCATTTTATTGAAGAATGGGAAAGTTCACTTGGATTCAAATTTGGTTCATTCTTAAGTTATCCATCAATAATAACAACAAAAAACTCTTTAAAGTATTCAATATAAGCCGAGCTCAGTGGCTCAGCCTTTAATCCCAGCACTTTGGGAGGCTGAGGTAAGTGGATCGCCTGAGCCCGTGGGTTCGAGACCCACATGGGCAACTTGGTGAGACCTCGTCTCTACAATAAAATAAAAAATTAGCCAGGCGTGGTAGCACACGCCTGTAGTTCCAGTTACTTGGAAGGTTGAGGCGGAAGGATCGCCGGAGCCCAGCAGGTTGAGGCTGCGGTGGCCAGGAGCGTGCCACTGCACTCCAGTCTGGGTGACAGAGTGAAACTCCAACTCAAAAAAACAAAAAAAAAAGTACTCAATATAAATAAGAAAAAATCAAATATATTGGTATTCTAATGTCCATTTAATTCACAGCATCCGGAATGATCTTTCTAAAACATGAATCTAATCATGGCAGCTCCCTGAAAAAACACTTCTTTTGTCCTCATAATAAAGTCCAATTCTCTTAGTCCTAGGTTAGAAACACTTCCTCTGGAAAGCCTCCTCTGCCTGAATTAAGGTCCCCTTTCGCTGTCCTCCATATGGCATCTTATAGACTTATGACCTTAATGTTTGGCCTTAATGTCTGTTCACTTGACTCCATTCCCCGCTAGACTTGAAGCTCCTTGAAAGCAGAAGCCATGTTTTGATCATTATTACATTCTTAGCATCTAGTGCCTGGCATATACTAAGAGCTCAAAAAATATTTATTAAATGATTGAAGGAGGAGAGGAAACTAGGTTAGCACAAACAACTACGGATGGTATCTGCAAATTACCAGGTGAGAGTTAACTCTGGTCTAAAGCCCCACTCACATTGGAAGTACCCTGGCTTCTCATCACTACATCTAGATTCAAAGTCTGGCTCTGGGCCTGCTTATTTACCTAGAAAGAATTCCAACCTTACATTGCTAAACTGAAAATATCCTCAAATGGTCACACTTGGAAAAGCATTACGTGATTTCAAAGAAGATGCTCACCTCCTTTGTCTCTTCGGAGAAAGCTTGCAGAATGTCCGTCTGCCTGGTGTAGTTGCCATTGGCGTCCTGCAGGCCTTGCAGAATGCGCTCTCGCAGAACCAGCACTGAGACTCGAAGCTGGTGCCAGAGGAGCTGCACGGCATGGATGTCCACAATCACGTTGACGGAGTAAGACAGCAGCTTTAGAGAAAACTCTGTTTCGAGGAGGGCGTGGATTTGCTCAACATGGTCAGAAATATCTTCACAAATGTCCTGTAGTAAAGAAAAAGCAAAATATGTGAGGACTGTTTTTGCCTTATCCCGGAGGGAGATGGGGGTGGCAGAAAAGGTCACTCTTTTATCCATTACCAATTATCAGGGCCAACAGTAGCACATATTGGATACCTGGCCTTCATTTTACTCAGATACTTAGTTGTAGGTCATATTCCTGTGCACTGAGCCTTTGGTATATATAGGAAAGCTGATCTTTTCCTAAACCATTAAAATCCTACTATTCTTTCAGATACTCAAATCAAAAGTTCGGCCAAAGCGAGAGGTTTACCTCATCAGCTCACCCTCTGTTCTCCTTTTTACAGTTTGTTTGGGATTCTGGAAGAGAGCCAAGAGCTGTTCTATTTACTAGTGGTGAGCTACACTGAATATACAATATTTCAGGATAGAGGCATCATCCAGACACCTAGTATGATGAAAGACGAGCTAGAATGTGTTCTTCATAGAATCTCTCAGTCATTCTCAATGAGCTATGGAGTCTTAAGTATAAGAAGCAAGTGTCGCTCTCCCAAAAGAACACAATTTAATATTTAAATCCACAGTAGTTATCTCAATTTTTATGTCACACTTTGCAATCAGAATCAGTCTTAAGAAGTAAAGACAGAAAAAAAAACCCAAGGATAAAAAAAGACAAAATAAAATTTTGTTTTAAGATTCAGACTTTTTTTTTTTTTTGAGTTGGAGTCTCACTCTGTCGCCCAGACTGGAGTGCAGTGACCATTCCCGGCCACTGCAGCCTCGACCTGCTGGGCTTCGGCGATCCTTCTGCCTCAGCCTTACGAGTAGCCGGAATTACAGGCATGTATTTTTTTTTTATTTATTGTAGAGATGAGGGCTCACCAAGTTACCCAGGTGGGTCTCGAACCCGCGGGCTCAGGCAATCCACTCACCTCAGCCTCCCAAAGCGCGGGATTACAGGCTGAGCCACTGAGCCCGGCTAAGATTCAGACATTTTAAATGAAAACATTACTAAATCAAAGTTCCAATCTCTTCACACAAACTATTAGGTAGGCGTATTTGGTATCTGACATGTCACTTGTTCTCACAAGTTCCCAAATTTCCACTGTGCTGTTAGAAACCAGCAGCATGAAATGAGTGGCATCAATGGCAGTATTTACTTGGGTAACTTAAGAGAACATTAAGCATCAAAATGATGTAGATGTCAGTTAAAAGGGTTCGGTACCTCATTTTTAGTTGTGCATCAGTGTTTGGTTTTTTTTTTGATGGAGCTTTTATTTATGAATTTTGTTAAGGCTAAAATTTTAAGCTAGCATTTGAGTTCTGAGTCATACCTTTAACTGTCAACACAGTTATTTGTATGTTGGAAGCATAACCTTCTGATTTCATGTGATACAGTTACTTTTTTAAAAAAGAAAAACTAAAATATATAATCTTCATTTAACAATATACAATAAATTATCTGTTGAATAAAATAATCTGTTGAAAAATGATGAAAATTGTGCTGAATTTTGAATAATTATTGTGCAGTTATTGTGATCTAATCCTCCAATATTACTTCTTGAAACTCCACAATTAATTGGTGACGGGGTTACAAATTGGTGATAACAACTTGAAATAGATTAAAAGTCTAAACTAGATAGACTTTGAAGCCCTAATTAGGTATGGTTCCTCCAGACGTGGCCCATAAGCTTATGCAGTCGAATAGAAATGTGGGGCAAAAATTAGATTACCCCATTAACCAGTACACTGGAACCAGTCACAGTCTGATTAGTTGGTCTCTGCAGGCCTTGTCACAAAAGAACAGGACTCTAATTGCTATAACTAGATTTTCCACATAGTCTGGGACTCTTGGTTTGAGCATGTACTACAGGTATCCTCCATAGCTCTTATTCCTAGTAACCATGACCACTACTCTAAAGCAAATGCCCTGTATCTTTTGTCCTCTTAGGATGCTCATTTTGATGTTGTTCTGTGTCACCCTGGCACACTACTCCCCACTGCTGACTTCCAAATCCTCTATACTTTCCTGACTCGTATTTCCGTTCCATGGTAAAAAACATTTCTTAACTTTTTCACAAATACTGCATCAACTTCCTGGTCTGCCCAAGAATCCTGCTTTCCCTGTTGCCTTCCCAGGAGAGGTTGCTCATTTTCCCAGTTCTCATCTGAGAGATGGGGGTAAGGCTCATGGGGGAAAGGCTGGTCTCGGAGCCTCTTTGCCACTTTGGCACTTTCTGGTCATGACTCTTTCACCCTCACACTAACATTCTTCTTTCCAGTAGGTGCCTGGTCTGCACAACCTTACTGTTGTCCTCTCTCATTGGTGTTCCCTACATTCTTCCCTTTCCCACCTCTACATGACATTGAAGCATGCATCTGGTTCACATTTCACTCTCTCCATACCAAGCATACCATTACTTAAGTCATTCCAGTATTCACACTGATGAACCATCAACACCCTGGCCTCAAACTTCCTTTACTCTACAGCTCCCAGGACCTTCATACCCATTCCACCGGGACAAGTCTCCACCATAGCTCTACTTTGGGCCTTGTCATCACTTCTCATTTGTAACAATACCAGAAAGTTCCCTATGTCATCAACCTCTTTTTATTCAACTTTTTCATTCCTGTCTCCCACTACAGGTGCTCTTCAACCTCATCTAGGCCACCAGCTCCTCCAGGGACCCGTTTCCCCTTATACCACCTCCTTCCTAGCCTAGCATCCATGGTGATCACTTCAACCACTCTCTTGGTTGTAGCTCTAACTTCCTCACATCTTGATTTCATAACTCAGACCTGTTAGCCTCTGAGTCTCACCTGTGTGCTATAGATGCAGAATATCTTACATACTTAGGCGAGAAAGAGGTATACCACCAGCTCAGAGCAGCCAAATATACATTTCTTATCTACTTGACTCCATTACCCAATACAAAGGGTTATCTATAGCCTTGACACCATGAATACTTCATATCCAAACACATGCCATCCACTCCTCTTACACTTGATTTGGCCCCTTCGTAACGGCTGTAGAAATGTAATCAGAGCTAGGTCATAGGTCAGGATTGCCAGGCAACTATCCAAATGGAAACAATCTCTAAGGGACATTAAAGTATCCTTGGTGCCAGTTTACTTAGGTTTCCACTTACTCCTTACATTACTGGGCAAGGTAACCGTACCATTTTCCCAAAGGCAGATGAGCCCTGAGGAGAAAGAAACACCCTCCCCACAAGTGTTGACATTCCTCTGTTGAGTGTTTTATCAATGTACACACACCAAAACACTGCTAAAATTCTGAAACTAAATCATGCATAGCATGGTGCAACTTTCTGGAGTCTATTAATTTATTTAATTGTTTTTATGTGCTCAACCCTGCCATCGGTTGTCTGATTTGACAAAAAAATCACATGAACACACAACTGTAGAATAAGAACTACAAATTTGTGTGTGTGTCTGTCTGTGTGTGTGTGTCTGTGTGTATATACCCACTCCCCAAACATGGACTTTGAACATTTGGCAAGGGATTTGTTTTGAGAAAGGTAACTGAGTAATTCTTAATCTATACGTACTTTTTAAAAATTGAAAATCCTATTTTCCCTGACCTTCAATATAAATATTGAACAAATATTTAAGAAATAATTAGTTTGAAGCTTCTAAGGCTTTCCCTTAACCGTTGCCAGTTTGCTGAACATTTTTATGAAAGAAGCTAGATTATAGACGTTCTGCTTCTTAATGCAGTCTGATAACTAGGTATTAGAGACTTTAAAAACAATTTGCTGAATGGCTGCCTCCCAGCAGGAACTGCTTGGAATTAAAAGGCTTGAAGAGATCTGACCCATTGAAAGCCCTGCCGGCACTTGATTTAACTAGGTGAAGTGGAAGCCTGGGGGTGGCTGCTGTTGGACTGGGGCCTAACTCATGCATGTAAGCAAACACTGATGCTCAGACTCAGTGGTACATGTGACCTGAGCAGATGGCAACTGGAAGCTGGACTCAGCTCATATTACTAAACTGCTCATTGTATAGCAGATTTACGAGCACTGTAATGTGACTCAGAGGAAACTAAGTAGTAATTTCAAAAGAGAGACCATTTTTTAGGAATGAAAAGATACAATCCTTTCTGAACTGGAGCTATCTATCTCCATTTATCTGTCTGTTTCTCTGTCTCTCTTAAGGATCTGTACACAAAATATTTCCCACATCTGCTTACTGAAAGTATTAATGAAAGATAATTTTTAAAATTCTACAATCAGAGATTTTTAAACACTTAACATAACAATGACTGGTTAAACTGATACAATGACTAAATTATATAATGACTAAAATTCATAATAATTGTGATTCATAGTGAAGTGTAGTCACCTAACAAATGCTAATGCTTGGTTTCAAATTCTTTTCTGTTTTGATAGAGGAGAGGATGTTAGTAGGCAGAAAACTGAGTCTGTATGGGGGATAATGTCAGGAGACAGATGAAGATGATGAAGATTATATGAGCGACAGCCATGAAATCTTTCCAGCATTAATGTGAGAGAAGGTTAAATCCACTAGTCCATTTTCTACAAAGCAGCTTACCCCTGGAATGTGAGTTTACATTTCTTAGTCTTCATTTGAAATTATCCCATTTCTCCTGCTCACACTAAGTCTTACCCATATCCCTATCAGTTCTAGCCCCTCCCTCCAACATCATCTCTTCCAGACCTTTCTTGTCTGACCTCTGGATTCCTCTCCTGATTCCCAAGTCTGCTTCACCTGGGACAACGGGACTGCAGACAGATCCGCCAGGCCAGGCTTCTGTCACTCTCAAGACTCCAGAGTCAGTCTTTGCCTGCAAGGCAGCTCCCACACATTGTAAGCCATGTCCAGGAACAAAGAGCCAAAGAACTCTGGGAATGTGAAGGTAGAGGACAGGAATAACCAGAGAGAGGTGGCCAAAGACACTAAGATAAACTTTGATAACCTCCAGAAGCCTTGCTTGGAGCTGGCCCTGTTATCTTGTACAGTTATGGACAATGAAAGCTAATATATTTAATTTCCTATGAGTATTATTATTTGGGCACAGGATGCTATTCCCTGTAATGTATGACGATCTTATCATAAGACAGCTTTATTCTCAGAGGATTTGTTTCTTTCCATAGGTGAACATTCATCCCAGCTAGAGGTCTACTTCCCCAGGATTGATTTCCTTACATAATTAGTGGTTACCAGTAAGTTGGTCACTCAAGAATTTTGATGATATAGATCTTACTTTAATAGACTAACAATGAAAAAAAATTTAGTGGATAAAATTGTTTAATTTTGAGGCAACTCTTTCAGGTCCCCTCCCGCTCTGGGAGTTTTTCTGTCTTCTTAATAAATCCTACTTTTTAAAAAATTGTTTAACTTTATTTCAGTATTATCTATTGGTATCCATTGCTTTAGACACCTGAAATCTCCCATAATTCTATATAAATTTCACTCAATTCCTTATACCTTTCCCTCTGAGAAAAGATGTTTTCTAGCAACCTAACTCACATGACTAAATCAATTGATGTCTAAAAAAAGTTATAAACTTTTCATCTGAAATTGAGGCTAGTTGCTACATAACCTTCAAACAACAACTTTTTTTCATATATATGCTCAAATTGTTCCTAGCTCAATCCGTAATTATTAAGAACAGAAGGGCAATATCTTTAGAAATTAATTACCTCAGTGAATGTGCTGAACATCTACTATGTACTAATCAATATGCTGGGAATACAAAAATGAATAATGCCCAGACCTGATGCTCTGGAGTTCCCTGCCTAGTGGGAGAGGCATGTAATCAGAAATTACAGTAAGGAAGATATGTGTTCATGGAGGGTATGCAGATGAAGAGTAAATGACTACCCATAAGAGCAAAGAAGAAATGAGCAAGAAAGCTTTCAAAGAAGGTAAAATTTGGGTCTTGAAGGAGACAACCAGGAGGATGAAGCAGAGACGAGCATTCTTGGAAGCGGCAAATGTCAATGTTACTCCATGACTGTGGACCTGGGACTTGGTGGCAATTTCTTAGACATGGAACCAAGTACAGAATCCACAAAAGAAAAAAAAGTGGATTTTACCAAACATTTTATCAAAGTAGATATAATGATGCCAAAAGCACATGACAAAATGTTCAACCTTATTAACCGTTAGAGAAATGCAAATTAAAGCTACAATGAGATTAGAATGCCAAGAATAAAAAATTACTGGCAGTACCAAGCACTAAGGACTTTTAGAGCAATTAGAATTCTCCTATACTGTTGGTGAAAATTCAAAAATAGTACAGTCACTCTGGAAAACAGTTCCCAGTTTCTTATAAAGTTAAACATACAATTACCATATGACCCAGGAATCCTACTCCTTGGTGTTTATCCTAGAGAAATGATAACCTATATACACACAAAAAGGAAAAAAAAAGCTCCACTCACAATCACCAAAACCTAAATGTCCTGCAGTGGGTAAATGAATAAATAAACAATAGTACATCTATATAATATGCATCGATATTTTAAAAATGAACCATTGATACATGCAACAATTTGGATAAATCTCAAAGGCATTACACCAAGTGAACAAAGCCAGTCTCCAAAGGTTACTTACCGTACAATTCCATTTATATTACATTTTCATAAGACAAAACTATAGTGATGTGGAATAGATGAGTGGTTCCAGGGTTTGGGGCAGAGGAGGGTATAAGTATAAATTAATAGCCCAAGGGAGTTTCAGGAGATGATGAAATTGTTTTATATAGTGATTGTGGAGGTGCTTATACAAATCTACACGTAGGTTAAAATTTGTAGAACTAGCCAGGCTCGGTGGCTCAGCCTGTAATCCCGCGCCTTTGGGAGGCTGAGGTGAGTGGATTGCCTGAGCCCGCGGGTTCGAGACCCGCCTGGGCTGCGAGACCTCATCTCTACAATAAATCAAAAAATCAGCCAGGTGTGGTAGCGTGCGCCTGTAGTTCCAGCTACTTGGAAGACTGAGGCGGAAGGATTGCTGGAGCCCAGCAGGTCAAGGCTGTGGTGGCCGGGAGCAGCCACTGCACTCCAGTCTGGGTGACAGAGTGAGACTTCAACTCAAAAAAAAAAAAAAAAAACATTTGTAGAACTGAACATGAAAAAAGAAAGTCAACTTTGCTGTATAATAATTTTTAAAATAATAAAAGAATTTATAGTCAGCAAAATACAGTTAAAAATTCATTTGGGGTCACACACTTCCTTCAGGTTCTTGGAAACTAAAAACCACACAACTTTTAAGGCCATGGTACTGTGATCATCATCCCTAATTCTATATCGTAATTCTGTATAGCTTCCACATTATTTTCTGGCAAGTATAAGAGAAAATGAGGCTAATCTGGAGCCCATCCCAAAGTGAATTAAAGCAAATGACAATGGTTAACAATATATCCTCGGCCGGGCTCTGTGGCTCAGCCTGTAACCCCAGCAGCGCTTTGGGAAGCCAAGGTGAGTAGATTGCCTGAGCCCGCCCGTTCGACACCCGCCTGGGCATTGGCGAGACCTCATCTCTACAATAAATCAAAAATTAGCCGGGCATGGTAGCGCGCGCCTGTAGTTCCAGTTACTTGGAAGGCTGAGGCGGAAGGATCGCCAGAGCCCAGCAGGTCGAGGCTGTGTTGGCCGGGAACGTGCCACTGCACTCCAGTCTTGGTGACAGAGTGAGACTCCAGCTCAACAAAACAATATATAACCTCAAAGTTGCATAAGATTTTTTCCCCATAGTTACTACTGTGCTAATGTGGAAAAGTGAACTTCTCCATTGTCTTGTTTAATTCATATACAGCGCAGTAGCCCCTGTGGCATTCAGTACGCACAGAACAGAAAGCATTGAATACAGGGTGTTTCCGACTGTTGACTTCACTCAGCCCTCTGAACACCTTGCAGCCTCAAAACTGTAGCTGCTGTCTCCTGTCATTGAGACAGGAATCTTCTATGGCTACCGGAAGTAGCTGATATAAACACTGACATGACTTGATAAGACTGTTTACAAATAAACTCTAGTTGGTTGGTTCGCGTGTTTGTTTGTTGGTTGTATGCATATGTAAGAGGAGAGCCTTTGTTTTCTGTAAACCATATTATTGTATATTTTTAAGTTGTATGTTGTTTCTCCTAGACAAATACAGGGCTGTTAAGGTAAACATTATGCATTTAACCAGTATGTCCAGTTTTCACCAACTCAGGATAGAAATGAGGCACCCTTCTTATGACTGCTCTAATTTCTTACTACAATAACTCCTCAGCTCCTACTAAACAGCTCTGGGAGGTGATCTCTTTGCTGCCTCATCATGAGGCCATCATACCATTTTCAACCATTGTCAAAACATCTTAAAGATTTCCCTGTGAAATTACAGGTGTACATGGATTAACACTCTGCCATAGTTCCTCAAATTGCCAAAATCCAGGGTTCCAGGTGCATCTGAAAGGAAACCTGCTCTTCCATCAACTTCTTCATCCAGTTATTGAAGCAACACTTGGCATCCCAGTTTCACCACAGCCCCTCTCCCCTTTCTTGGCTTCTTGCTTACCCACATGCAATCCTGCTAAAAGAAAACAAAGCAAATTCTTCTAATATCGATGACCTGCCTCCCCACAGGAAAAAAAAAAACAGTATTTCAAGCTTGGCTTGGTGGCTCAACCTGTAATCCCGTGCCTTGGGATGCTGAGGTGAGTGGATTGTCTGAGCCTGCGGGTTCAAGACCTGCCTGGGCAACTTGGCGAGACCTCATCTCTACAATAAATCAAAAAACTAGCCGG
>NW_007250630.1:1228594-1256445 GCF_000164805.1 Carlito syrichta
CGCCGGGTGTGGTAGTGCACGCCTGTAGTTCCAGCTACTTGGAATGCTGAGGCAGAAGGATGCCCAGCAGGTTGAGGCTGCGGTGGCCAGGAGTGGCCACTGCACTCCAGTCTGGGCGACAGAGTGAGACTCCAATTCAAAAAAAAAAGAAAAAACAGTATTTCTCATTTCATCTGTAGTCCCAAATAACATTTCTCTTTCTCTTCTCTTAACAATAAGTTCACTGTTTTTCTCAAAAACACTCTTGACTTATTTTGGTTAACTTCAGGAGGTATTCAGCTTTTCTAAAACAAAAGTAAATTTAAACCTACTTTTATTTTTATTTTTTTATTTATTTATTTATTTTGAAAGCAGGATTTATCAAGAGGACAGAAAAGCTCCCACAGTGGGAGGGGACCTGAAGAGGTTGCCCTAAGCCTACTTTTAAAGCATAGTTTGGTTCACTTTTCCTTCTTTTTCCTATCAGAGTTTCAAAAATCTTGAACATTCTTCATAATCAGGGCATTCCATTACATTTAGGATTAAAAGTTTACATGTTCTAAAGTCAGTAAGCAAGAGAGAAATAAATACGGGATGGATTTTGTGTATGCATTTTGGTCTTACTACAAGATACCATGTCATTATTTCTGCTCACTTTTTCTAGCAGTTGTAGAAATGAATGATTAAAAAGTGTCTTCACCCATATGCTCACCTTATGTGTGCATGTTCGTTAGAAAAAGCTGAGCAGATATTCTTATCTAATATGGATACCTTATATTTTAAAATATAGATCAAGGTAACACCACAGTTTATCGTAATAAAACTCACAAGTTAATCATTTGAAATTTCAACTTTATATAAGAAACTGCCTATTGCAGAGTATACTGTAATCTTCAATTGACTATAAAACTGTCCTTTCTCTAAAAAAAAAAAAACCAGATAGATGTTCCAACAACAAGGTAGGTATTTCTATCTTCTCAAAAGTAAATTAGCCCTCTCACTAAAGTCAAAATAGAAGGGAATTTCCTCAACTTGAAGAAGAATATCTACCCAAAAAACCCATGGACAACATCATACCTAACAGTGTGAAGCTTGTCGGTTTGATGAGGTCCCACTTGTCTATCTTATCCTCTTATGGCACGGGCACTTGGGATTTTGATCAGAAATTGGTTGTCAGTTCCAATTTCCATAAGGGTGTCTCCTGCATTTTCTAAAGTTCTTATAGTTTGAGGCTTTACATTTAGGTCTTTAATCCATTTAGAGTCGATTGCAAGCTTCTGTAAAGCTAAAGAAACCATCAATAGAGCAGGGAAACGCCCACAGAATGAGAAAAATATTTGCCAACTATATGTTTGGCAAAGGTCTAACATCTAGGATCTACAAGGAACTCAAACATGCCAAAAAGAAAAAAAAAATAGCCCCATTACAAAGGGGGCAAAAGATATGAATAGACACTTCTCAAAAGAAGACATACGAGTAGCCGACAGATAAGTGAAAACATGCTCAGCCTCATTAGTCATCAAAGAAATGCAAATTAAAACTATACTGAGATACCACCTAACTCCAGTCAGGATGACCATCATCAATAACTCAAAAAACAACAGATACTAGAGAGGATGCAGCAAAAAGGGAACACTTCTACACTGCTGGTGGGAGTGCAAACTCATACAACCCCTGAGGAAAACAGTGTGGTGATTCGTAAAAGATCTAAAAATCAACCTTCCATATGACCCTACAATCCCCCTACTGGGAATATACCCAGAGGAACTTGAATCACTCTATGGACAAGATACCTGCACATGTCTGTTTATTACGGCATTGTTCACAATAGCAAAAACATGGAACCAACTGTGTTGCCCATTGAAAGAGGACTGGATAAAAAACATGTGGTACATATACATGATGGAATATTATGCAGTCATAAAGAAGGACAAATTATGACCTTCACATAAATTGGATGGTCTTAGAGTCTATAATAATGAGTGATCTATCACAGAAGCAAAAACTAAGTTTCACATGTTCTCACTCATCTGGAGACCTTGAACAATTATCGTAATACTATAAGAAAAGGATTGGCAGTAGCGGGAAACCACTGGGGGGGAGAAGGGGGGAGGTAGAGAGGTGGGATTGGCAAAGTGGGAATCTGCCTGCAGGGGAGGGTGGGAGGCTACTCATCAACAAGGATACCTGCAGAATGAACATTTTTATACCTTACCCTGAATTGTGCCCCACCTCTTTAAAATAAAAAAACTATGTAAAAAAAAAAAAGTGAGAAACTAGAAGTTTTCCCACCAAGACTGTGAGCAAAGCAAGGATGTCTCCTCTCCTCTCAGTATCCCTTTTCAACATCATACTGGAAGTACTAGCTATTGTAATAAGACAAAAAGGGGACAGAAAAGGTATACAGATTGGGAAGGAAAAAAAACAAACTGTCTTGTTCATAGATGACATGATCATCTATATAGAACATTTCAAACAACAACAAACAAAAAACTTCCTGGAACTAATAAGAAATTATAGCAAGGTTGCAGAATATAAGGCTAATATATAAAAGTTAATCACTTTTCTATATAGCAGCAAGGAACAAGTGGAATTTGAAATTTTAAAGCACAATACTATTTATACTAGCACCCTGCAAAATGAACTATTTAGGTATAAATCTTAAAAAGTATATACAAGATCTATGTAAGGAAAACTACAAGCTCTGATGAGAGAAATCAAAGAACTATATAACTGGATAGATGGATCATGTTTATGAATAGGAAGCTTCGATATTATCAAAGTGTCAATTCTTTCCAACTTGATGTAGAGCTTCAACTCGATAAAGAAAACCCCAGCAAGTTATTTTGTAGATAACAAACTAATTCTAAAGTTTGTATGGAGAGGCAAAAGACCCGGAATAGCTAACCCAATATTGAAGAAGAACAAAGTAGTAGAACTGACTCTAGCAAATTTCAAGACTTACTATAAAGCTATAGTAACCAAGACTGTTGTATTGGCAAAAGAATAGACCAATAGATAATGGAATAGAGTGTAGGACACAGAAATAGAACCACATAAGTTATAGTCAACTGACCTAAAATGCAAAGGCAATACGATGGAGAAAAGACAGTGTTTTGTTTTGTTTTGTTTTTTTGAGTTGGAGTCTCACTCCGTCACCCAGGCTAGAGTACAGTGGCACACTCATGGCCACTCCAGTGTTGACTTGCTAGTCCCTGGTGATCCTTCTGCCTCAACCTTCCAAGTAGCCGGAACTACAGGCATGCACTACCATGCCCGGCTATTTTTTTTTTTTTTATTGTAGAGACAAAGTCTTGCCAAGTTGCCTGGGCTGGTCTCGAACCCGCAGGCTCAGGCAATTTGCCTTGGTCTCCAAAGGTGCTGGGATTACAGGCTGAGCCACTGAGCCCGGCCAAAGACAGTCTTTTTAACAAGTGTGCTGGAACTGCACATCCACAGGTAAAAAAAAGAAAGAAAGAAAATGAATCTGTACACAGACTTTACACCCTTTACAAAAATTAACTCAGTTAGGCACCGTGGCACATGTTCGTAATCTTAGCACTTCGGTAGGCTGAGGCAGGAGAATTGCTTGATCCCAGGAGTTTGAGACCAGCCTGGGCAACATAATGAGACCTTATCTCTACCAAAAAAAGAGCCAGACATAGTGGTGATGACTGTAGTCCCAGGTACTCAGGAGACTCAGGTGGAAGGATTGCCTGATACCAGGAGATCAAGCCTACCATGAGCTGTGATTGTGCCACTGCACTCCAGCCTGGATGACAAAGTGAGATTCTAACTCAAAAAAAAAGAAAGAAAGAAAGAAAGAAAGAAAGAAAGAAAGAAAGAAAGAAAGAAAGAAAGAAAGAAAGAAAGAAAGAAAGAAAGAAAGAAATCAATTCAAAATGATGGATCACAGATCTAAGTGTATAATGCAAAATTATAAAGTCCTAGAAGATAACATAGGAGAAACTCTAGATTACTTTGGGTTAGGTGATGACTTTTTATATACAACACCAAGGCACAATTCATGAAAGAAAGAATTTATAAACTGAACTGCATTAAAATTAAAAACATTTGTTCTGCTCTGCAAAGGACACTGTTAAGAGAATGAAAAACAAGCCAAAGACTGGGATAAAATATTTGCAAATGCAAAAGACTTACCTAATAAAGGATTATTATCCAAATATACAAATAACTCTTAAACTTCACCAATAAGAAAGCAAACAATCCAATTTTACAATTGGTCCAGAGACCTTAACAGATACCTCACCAAAGAAGATAAACATATGGCAAATAAGCATATCAAAAGTTGCTCCACTCATATGTCATAAGGAAAATGCAAATTAAAGCAACAGTAAGATACCACTGGATACCTGTTAGAATGGCCAAAATCCAGAACATGGACAACACCAAAAACTGACAAAGATGTGGAACAACAGGAATTCTCCATCACCAGTGGGAATGCAAAATGGGATAGCCACTTTAAAAGACAGCTTGGTGGTTTCTTACAAAGCTAAAAATACTATCATCTCACCACACAATCCCAGCAATCACACTCCTTGGTTTTTAATCCAAGGAGAAAAGTAGTCAGACAAAAACCTGCACATAGATGTTTA
The DNA here is from genome assembly GCF_000164805.1 of Carlito syrichta. Taxonomy (NCBI): domain Eukaryota; kingdom Metazoa; phylum Chordata; class Mammalia; order Primates; family Tarsiidae; genus Carlito; species Carlito syrichta. Next base: position 1,233,190 of record NW_007250630.1, read on the forward strand.
TAACAGCTTTATTCATAATTGCCAAAACTTGGAATCAACCAAGATGTCTCTCAGTAGGTGATGGAGAAATAAACTCTGATACATCCAGGTAATAGAAGATTATCCAGTGACAAAAAGAAATGAGCTATCAAGACATGAAAAGACAGGAGGAAACTTAAATGCTTATGACTAAGAGAAAGAAGTCAGTCTGAAAAGGCTATACATACTGTATGATTTCAACCATATGGACAATCTGGAAAAGGCAAAACTTTAAAGACAGTAAAAAGAGCAGTTTGGGGGCAGGCAAGGAGAAAGTTCTATGAGGGGTATAGGGAATTTTTAGGGCAGTGAAACTATTTTGTACACTATAAAGATAGATACACATAATTTTACATTTGTCAAAATCCACAGAATGTACAAGACAGAGTGAATCTAATGTTTATTATGGACCTTGGGTGATAATGATGTGTCAGTATGGGTTCATCAGTTGTAACAAATGTATCATTCTGGTTGGGGATATTGATAACAGGGAAGGCTATGCGTGTGTGGGGACAGGGGATATGTGAGGTATCTCTGTACCTGCCTTTTAATTTTTCTGTGACCTGAACTGCTCTACAAAAATAAAGTCTTTTTAAAAACCCCACAAATTAGACTTTTTTTTCTCTAGCAAATACATTTTTCTAACGGTCTTAGTTTCTTCTCATGTCATATTAAAAATGACCGTAATGGAGAGCAATGAGGGGGATGCTTGTGATCATCACAGTACTTATCTCCAAAGTTTGAAGAAGTCTTATATCAGTAGTTATCATTTTACTGCTAAAATTATGAGAGTGGGATGACTAAAATGAGATAATTTATGTGGAAATAACTTTGCTGTTATCATTAGCTGTTATTCATCCATCTCCCTAATGAGTCTGCATATTTCTAGAAGCAGGAAATGTGTCTTACTTGTCTTTGTCTAGGATATCACACTGTTGGGACACTGTCATGCATGTGGGTACTATTCAAAGGATGTTTGCGGAATTGAATTCAGTTTGATGAAACATCGGGTAAAGCCTTAAGAGGCAAGTACTAGCTTAGTTTCTTCTCTGAAGTGTACCACATTAATTAGCACTCAGTTAAAAAAAAATGTCAGCAGTTAATGACATTAGATCATCTCCTGTTTTAATTAGGAGAAGTGCTGAAAAAGCATGCAGGCTTGGTAAAATGGGGAAGATGGTAGAAAGAAGGGGATGAAATGTTAACTGCAGTCTTGGAAACAATCATGACTCAAAGTCTCCTTTGCCTTCAACTGAGAACGGACAAATTCGAAGTTCTGTCACGTTGGGAGGCCAAGGTGGGAGAACTGCCTGAGCCCGTGGGTTCGAGACCAGCCCAGGCAACTTGGCGAGACTTTGTCTCTACAATAAATCAAAAATTAGCCGGGTGTGGTAGTGTGCACCTGTAGTTCTGGATACTTGGAAGGCTGAGGTGGAAGGATTGAGGGAGCCCAGCAGGTCAACACTGGGGTGGCCGTGAGTGTGCCACTGCACTCCAGCCTGGGCCATGAAGTGAGACTCCAACTCAAAACAAAACAAAACAAAAAAAAAGCTTCTAAGGATTCACTATTTTAGCTATCACTTTAAGTACCAAATCCCAAGCTCTGACTTATTTGATGAGGAATAAATCCTAAACAAAAAGTGTGAATAAAAAAGTAACTCAGTTAGAAATTATTTTTCTAATTGAGCTACTGCATAGTTACACTTGCATTCAGTGTTCTACATGATTTATAGAATATAGGTTCAAAATCTGAGTTCATTTGTTAATAAAAATCATAGTTATGGCCTTAGTTATGGCCTTGACTCACATTAACTCATCTGAAAATTGTTCAGAAGATCTGTACTTTCCCCAAGACATCTTTATAGAACTGATTTTTTTTTTTTAGCAATGTTTCAGGTAGAAATGGACAGAAAAATCAATGGTTCTTACTTTGCAGTGTTCTTGTTAATCATGCATATTCCCAGACAACTCCTTTTGAAGACGGCTGGGACCAAGGAACTTGTATTTTCTTAAGCATGTGGTAGCCACGATGCTGGTGTTCCCTGCCCCGCATATTGCAAAACACTGAGCCAGAGATGAGTCATCTGTCTAGGCTGACTGACACTGAAATGGACACTATGTGCAAGCCTGCTGCTAAACACTGAAAATAAACCTCTCAGCAACTTGAAAGATAGCCCACCACTGACACTATACAGATAGCTCTGCAATCAAATTTGTATTCTTTATGCCCTAGAAAACGGTTTTCCACAATTTTATTTACCTAGTGCTGACAATGTTGTGATAAGCTCTAGGGCAGTATCAGGTATGTAAGTTTTTCTAACATGCTTTCTCTTTTTTTCTGTTTTCTTTACACTTTTATAGAATGAAACAGACAGAATGGCACATACAAATATACACACACACATATGGCTTAGAAAATTATTATAAGGAAAACACTCTTGTAACAACTACCTGGGTCAAAATTTAGAACTTTGCCAGTCTCCCCGGAAGTATTTCCACATGCCCCCTTCCCATAACAGAGTCTCCAAAAGAGTCTCCAAAAGTGACCACTCTCCTGATTTGCAATCACTCTCCCTCATCTCTTTCTAGTTTTATCACTCAAGCATAACTGGATATAATACTTTGTCCAGTTTTTACTTTGATATGTCTTTTTAAATCTCTCAATCTCTCTCTCTCTCTCTCTCTCTCTCTCTCTCTCTCTCTTTCTGAGATGAGATCTTGCTACATTGCTCAGGCTAGTCTTGAACTTCTGGGCTCAAGTGATCCTCCTGCCTCAGCTGTAACTGAGATTGCAGGCACGAGCCACCATACTCAGTTTAAGTCTATTTTAATCTACAGGTTCCATCTACATCCCTTTCTTTTTCATACTTTATATGTCAAAAAACTTGGGACATTAGACCTGCAGAGTTTTTCACAACTTGCATTTGTTGATTGAAGCCACATGAAGCAATTTAACTTACTGGTTCCTCTGTCCTCTTTCTTCCTACAAACTGGCACCTGGATCCTGAGGCCTGATTTAGTCTCAGCATCAATTTCTTTGACAAAATTCTAAGTACTACAGTATTGCTTTTTCATCAAGTGGTATCTGATTTTTTGCTCTTTTTTGATAGTTGGTGCTATAAACTATTTTGGTAGTTGAAGGTCAGCACTTAGATCTGTTAATATATTGGGGGTTACAAAATGATGATATTCTATCATTTGGTTTTTATTACTCAGCTAGAATAATTTTAATAGGAAATGCTTCCCTTTAGCTATTTGATGACAAATAATTCAGAAAGAAAAGTCAATACAAATACTTGATTCTTTTCTTTACCAAGTTTTCAAGAAAATAAATTGGTTCTCTGTCATGTTCAGAAAGTAACCAACTGGTTGCCTTACTTAATATCACTGTGTACTCATCGATTTAAACATACTCAATCCAATGCAATTCTTAACCTTATTGAGACTTAAATTGTCCATTTTTGGTCAGTGGGATTCTCTTTAATTCACCTTCAAATGACGATTTTAGTAGTCTTTGATAGCTTCTTTGTTCATCTTGTATATTTCTAGACTTGAAATCAGACATTTTCCCAGGAAGCATTGGTTTTTGTTAATGGGAAAAGTTTTTCCATACCACTATCAAGGAAATCGTGATGCTTATTGCTATTGGGCTGGTCACTGTTTAAGGAATTTTAAAATTAGCAGAGCTAGGAAATATGAGTATTAAAAAAATAAAACACAAGCCGGGCTCAGTGGCTCAGCCTGCAATCCCGCGCTTTGGGAGGCTGAGGTGAGTGGATTGCCTGAGCCCGTGGGTTCAAGATCCGCCTGGGCAACTTGGTGAGACCTCATCTCTACAATAAATCAAAAAACTAGCTGGGCATGGTAGCGCGTGCCTGTAGTTCCAGCTACTTGGAAGGCAGGCAGAAGGATCGCCGGAGCCCAGCAGGTCAAGGCTGTGGTGGCCGGGAGTGTGCCACTGAACTCCAGTCTGGGTGATGGAGTGAGACTCTAACTCAAAAATAAAATAAAATAAATAAAAAAATAAAGCACCTTATGAGTTCATAACTGATATTTCCAGTTCAAATTCAAGATTACAGGTTGTTTTTTGTTTTGTTTTTTAACCTAATATCTAGTAGATCTGTATCTCCTTTCTTCCACATCAAAAATCTTCGTTCTCAAAAATTCAGAGACTGATGGAATTAAAAGATCATATACTTACTCATTTGTTTTATCTCACATTACACACATAATAGTTTCAGAATAACAATACTAATACCATTTAATACTACTACTAATACTAATCCTGAAGCAGATGACCAGGATGGACAAGGTGCTTTTTATCACCACAGAAGACAGCAGGTTCACCTTTGGTTTTTTCTTTAACTGGTCTTTGAGAGAAAAGAGCTTATAGCCTAGTCTCACTGTTTACCACAGTTCATATTATACAGTTTAAAAATTTGGGAATTTTACGAGTTTCTTTACCATCTTCAAAGTCCTTCTAGAAGGAAAAAAGAAGCCTCAATAAAAATGTGACTAAGAACCACATGATCACCTGTTCTCCTCCAGGGAGGTAAAAGCTCTTTGTTTGGGGAAGGCATGCCCTGAGAGGCTTCCTACCTCAGCAGACCCTTTCAGCCTTTGCAGACCATCAAGAATATACAAAAGGACAAAAATCAATGAAGGTAGTGATCAACAATATACCAAAGAAACTCTAGTGACGGATATGCCAGGTAAAGCATTTTTTTTTTCTTTCCAATACAACTACAGGCCATAAGGCTATTATTATTAGCAGTTTAGTTCTAGTCAATGATGAAAATAGGTCTCCTCTTCAAGCAGTAGACTGTATCTCCTCATTCACTATCTCACATAACAAAAGTTGTACAATTTGCATATTAGCTTTCTTTGTTCAGTGATCTGTATGTCATTTCTGTCTGTTTCTATGAGGTCTGTCTGCCTTAGGAAATTCCTGTAGGGCAAACAGGAATTGTATTTGTGTACATCGCTTTATAGAGTATAGTACCACATGCAAATAGATTATTAACACATACTGATGTTACTGATATTGAATTCACGAACATAACATAAAAGCTTGAAAATGATCATGAGAAATAATAAATAAAACAAAAGGTGTATCTACATCACTTTGCACAAGGCTGAGTATCAGAGGGTCCGAGTTCTTGGCCCCAGGATGTATTATGTGTGTACTGATTATGTGTGTTCCCATAGGTCCCTAAGCCTGTTTCCTCATCTACAAAGACAGTACTAGATGGGTGATCTCTAATCTCAAGCTCAAAGATTTTCTTTCTCTTTTATTTTTTGCACTCATCCCATAACTCACAGTTTGAGCTTCAGTTACCCAGAAGTTTTTGCATACCTCTGAAAATCCTTGTAAAATGACTACTATTTCTTGCTAGCAGTAGAATGAGAACTAACTGGGAATCAGGAGACTTGAGTTCCAGCCTGGGAACATCTAAAGGTATCACTCTGGCTCTTACAGGTAACTCAGCTACAGGCTCTGAAATAACAATCAGAACCATATCACTATGCTGAGGAGGAAAGAATACTCCACCCCAGGGTTAATGTACTGAGGAGTCTTTTGGTTATGTTTTCTTTTTTTTATTAACTTTTAAATTTTTTGATTTTAAAGATGTGGGCTACAATTTAGGGTTAGGTATACAAATGTTCATTATGCAGGTACCCTTGTTGATGAGGTGTGCCCCCCTCTCCCCTGGCAGTTTCCCTCACTGCCAATCCCAACCCCTCTCCCCTGGCAGTTTCACACTTCTGCCAGTCCCTTTCTTATAGTATTATGATAATTGTTCAAAGTTCGCTTATGAGTGAGAACATATAGTACTCTGCTCTTTGATTCTGTGATAGATCACTGAGTATGATAGACTCTAAATCCATCCAAGTTGCTGCAAAATCCATATTTTTGTCCTTTAATGGTTGCATAATATTCCATTGTGTGACCATGCCATAAGAGATAAGGTAGAAAAGTTGGACCTCATCAAACTGACAAGCTTCTGCAAAGCAAAAGAAACCAACAAAAGAACAGCCCACAGAATGGGAAAAATATTTGCCAACTGTATATCTGACAAAGGCCTAACATCTAGGATCTACAAGGAACTCAAATGTGCTGAAAGAAAAAAAACAAAAAAACAGCCCCATTAGAAAGTGGGCAGAAGACATGAATAGACATTTCTCAAAAGAAGAAATATGGGCAGCCAACAGACACATGAAAAAGGGCTCAGCCTCACTCATCATCAGAGCAATGCAAATCAAAACCACATTGAGATACCACCTAACCCCAGTAAGAATGAACATCATCAATAAAACAAACAACAACAGATGCTGGTGAGGATGCCTAGAAAAAGGAATGCTTCTACACTGCTGGTGGGAATGCAAACTAGTGCAACCTCTTTGGAAGACAGTGTGGTGATTTCTGAAAGAACTAGAAATTGACTTTCCATATGACCCAGCAATCCCCCTACTGGGAATATACCCAAGGAACTAAAATCACTCTACAAAAAAGATACCTGCACACATATGTTTGTTGCCGCTCTATTCACAATACCAAAAACATGTAACCAACCAAGCTGCCCATCGAAGTTGGACTGGATAAAAAAATGTCGTTATGTTTCCCTTAGTCACTGTGGTGGGTTCAGTCCATTACTCCTCCACTCCCCTATTTATCCTTCCTTCAGCAACATACATACACATATTCCTTTTGAGGCTCATTTCTATCTGATTATACCATTCACTACTCTTTCTTTGTTGCTGTCATTTAAGATTTCATATTCTAATAATCTACCATTAGCAATTTAGATTTGTTTTACCTGAGATGGAAATTTCTAGAAACTGTCTTGAATTTTTGGAGCATTTCAAAGTATAAGAGTCCTTGTAGGTTAATTTACAAATGATTTCTATTGACCTATTCATAAATACTTTTTATGGTGGGAGAAAGAAGTTACGAAGATGAACATCCTATTTGGGATTTCACTGCTGACTCACTGTGTGACCTTGGGCAGCTATTTCTTAGATGTACTCTTTATATATTTAGATCACTAAGACCATGGCACAGCTTCTAAGGATGTGTTTCTATGTCTTCCTCCCCCACATAAATATCCACAGCAACTAGCTTGACTGTTGATTTGTATTTAAACACCTACGATATGCCTTTTGGGAGCTAACATTATAGACCCACATTTTTAGGTCTCACATTGGAGAGTCCGGAAAAGGAAAAGAAACTTCATAGCATGAGAGTTCTATGAGGAACTGATTTTAGGGGCAATGGTTAGGACCTTGAAAATGAGATAACAACAAATCCAGACTCTGAGACCAATGCCACCCTTTCACAAAGGGCAGATGAGAATGCAAGTTGTCAATTAACCTTTTGGAAAGCTTCCGTTATCTCCCATGGATCTAATCATTTTATTCCTAGGAATCTCTCTTAAAGCAATAATGAATTTACCTACTGGAATGCAATCACAGAGTTGTTTATAATGGTGAAAAATTATAACAACCAAAAGATCTAAAGAGAGAAGATGAGTTTAACGTGATGTGATCTCCCAAGTAACGAAAAAATGCATAGACACTAAGAATGACATTGCAAAATATATTTAATGGCATCAGAAGACCTTCAAGACATATTGCTAACTGAGAAAAAGTAAGTTATAAAGAATTCTATTAAAAAAGTATAGTTATGTACAGGCAACTAAAAAAGATGTCAAAGCAGTTCATAGTATTTTCTCTAGGTGGCAGCATTACAAATGATTTGTTTCTGTTCTATCTGTATGTTTAAAAGTTTCTCCACTAGAGATGTATTTATTTTGTGAGAAAGAAAAATAAAAAGATAAAAGTTAAACAACAAACAAATGAAGTCAGTTCCATGAAGTGAAAAATAGTCAAAGAATACAGGTCAAACTATGCATAATAACATAAAGTACAATATCAAGGTAGGTAACTGAAGAAGACCAAAGTCAAAGCAACAGGACTCCCAGATTCCCACCATTCCTTTTGTGTAAAGAGGAATCTGTCACTTCATTCAAATTCATGCTCATTCTTTTAGGGCTCTATGTCAGGTGGCCAGGTACTATTAGCTGCCTACTAACCAGGCACTAACAGATAAATAACATACCATTAATACTGATTATTAGGAATTTTAATTAGGTGTTTGCTTTGACTGTTTTTTTTTTTCTTTAAGTTTTGAAGCCTTGAGATAAAGACATAGATGAGGAAAAGACGTGTTAATTTGAAATAAGAGTAGGAATGTAAACCTTACTCATTCCTTCTCTCTTTCAAATTGATTGCTTTGCTATAGAATAGATCACCAATCTTCTTCTACATTTCCAAACAAACCTACAGGGAGGAGCCATTTCTGAGGACAGATTCCATCCCTTGACAAAGCAAGGCCTTTTTTACCTCCAGGAGTGACCCCAACAAACTAGGAATCAGAATCTTCCACTTTTAAGCCTTTGAGTAATTACAAGGAAAGTGGAGACATCTGAGTACTTAGTTTTCTCTTGGAGATATACTCTACATTACTACAACTTCAGCCCTTCAAAGCCATTAGGAGTTATCACAATACATAATTGATTTATATAAACTTATGTTTATTTTTATTAACCCAAATAATTTGTACCAGTACAAATTATTTGATCTAGATATTTTTTGATCTAGAATATGGTCTGGAAATTCACTGCTGAGCATCAGAGCCTAAATTAAAATACAGACTCCAGCTTATATCTTAGTTAAGAAAATCCATCTTAGCATTTTGCTTGCTTCATGCTTGACTGATTCTCCATATTAGAACTACTCTCCAGCAAACCCTAGACATACAAAACAAGATGAAAGTTATTGAATTCCAATAATGTGGCTTTAAATCTACCTACATTGCCCTTTTCCAGAGGCCCCTCTGGGGAATAAAAATGGATCAAAATAGTATATCTGACCACTAAGTGCAGCAACCATCCATTATTAATGTCCCAATGACACACTGAAATGGAGGATGAAGCATCCATTCAAATAATACTGTAACACTGACTAAGGCTCCTCAAAGGACACTGTTCTTTTGAAATAAGCTATTGGCTAAAAAACAAATTCGATTTCCCCTAGATTAATTTTTCCTATAAAGTCATTTTTAAACTTATTGCTTACTTAGATTGACTATACACTTAATGAGGAAGAACTTTCTTCTCTCTGATTACACACACAGAATTATATTTATATCAATCAATGTGTGTGATTTCAGAAAGCACACTAAAAGAAAAGCAGGACCAATAAGTCAGCTCTGAGCAAGCACAAACATCAATCAAACTTCCGGTCATTCCTTTCAACATTTAATTCATGATTAATAAGCACCTCTTTATAGTAATCTAAATCTTAGGCTCATGCCACCCTCATATAACTATAGACAGAAACCATCTTGTGAATGTCTAGTGGAAATCCAAGTAAAGTAAGTAATAAATTAAAGAAATAAAATGAAAGGAGGAACCAAGCTGGAGATCTAGAAAATAAAAGTAAGAAGAGACTATGTGAGAGATTTATAAGGATGAGATAACTTACCTTCTTTCAAAAAAAAGGACGAATGGAGATTGCAGGTGACTTAAATAGTAAAGTGTACTATTAATGTTAAATTTGTAAAACACAGTCAAGAGAAAGATGAATGAGACACAAAATGAGATAGTTACTACAACTGAGCATTCAGTTTACCTCAGTGAAAGGAGGAGAAAATGTGTGGCCAGAAGTTAATGGCTGAATAAAAGGAACTGGTGTAAGTAATTAGAGACATACAAGAATTACCAATAGTTAATACCAGACAGTAGCAATAGATGATCTCTGTAAGCAGAATGCACTAAAGAAAAACCTGAAATACCTAAGCAGGAGTGATCTGCTTCTTTAGAATTACGTGGCATCTTTGTGACAATAATTCAGACTTTGAGTGGAAAGGCAAAAGCAAGATTCAACAGAGAAAGTTAGGTGTACAGAGGTCTATCTGAAAGGTCTGAACTCAATAATCAGAGAGAGAACACTGACAGAGGAATTCCTAAGGAAAATGTATCTCTGAAGGTAGAAAAGTGGATTCTGTCATTAAATTCTGTCCATCTTGTGTGTCTGCTTTTTACACTGTATCAAGGACTTGTGCTCTAGGACTGCTCACACCAATAATCAACAAGGTTCTCACACTTCAGGCAGAGAAGCAGAGGGTAGAAGGCAAGCGTGGGATGATTTGGGCCAGAGGGACCTCTTCTCCCCCTTCTCTCTCAGGTCAGTGCAAAGGTCAAGACCATCAGTGACCCTAGAGCCTCTCAGTATTAAAATGTCCCTGAAGCTTTATCACAGAACTCCAAAGTAAGGATTAGATTGGCCAGCTTGAAGGCAGCAATTTTCCTCAGCTGGAGCTAACATGGGAAAATAAACAGATGCTTCCTTGAAATGGAAAAACATTCTGTTATTATATGATGAGGGCCAATAGGCCATCTTGATGCTGGAAAAAGTAAAGTACCAAATTATAATAGCATTTGTTCTCTATAGAAAGAATAAGCCTATTTTAGATGGAAATTATTGGTACAGACACAGCTTAAGTTCTATAAATAGGCTGTATAAGTGGTAGAACAAAAGCTTAGAACAACGGGGGATAGAAAGTAAAATAAGTTCACAAAGAAAATATACCAAAATATTTGGGGAAAAGGATTGTAGGCCACTTTTTCTTCATATATATGTATGTACATGTTTATTTATGTATTATATTTTATTATAAGGAACATGGAATACTTTTAACAATTTGGTGGCTTTTTGCTTGCCTGTTTGCTCTACAGCATATACAAAAAGAAGCAGCATTTTAAAAATAGGAGGTGATGATGATTGCATTCTAGCAGAGAGACACTATTAGTAGTCATGGGAGAAGAGCTGGGTAGAGAGAGGAAAAAAATAACACAAAGGTTTTTGTGTAAGGGCCCTGGAATCTGGTGATAGCCAGTGCTAGATCCTCCTTTAACTGCTCTGCCCACAAAGATACTACAGCCAAGTCTATGCCCATGAACTGGTCCCAAAGCTTCCTTTAAATGGAGTCAGAATACATTTTGTTTTTTATCTGTGGGAGGTCAGCTGCATGGTAGGGCAGCAGGCAGGGTTTATGGAATGACAGAGATTTCCGGGGAGGCAACTTCAACAGGAATAAAAGAGCATCAAGTAGCATACAGCAAATGTAAATGGACACCAAGGCTGGAATGACTAGCCCTTGAAAGGACTATAAACAGTCAGTAGAGTCGCAGTCTCATCAGCAGGACTCTATTTGCCTTGGAGCCAGACCAAATCTGGGAGTTCTGACCACTCTGGCTCCACCAAGGAGCAGAGTGCCCTGATCTACCCCAAGGAGGAGGCCAGTGTCCTGGAGCCACCTCTCGTCTTGTGTAAGACCTGGACAAGGCACAGGACAGGACAGTGACATCTATAACAGTGCATCCTCAGTCCACATGTACAGTCAGGGGAAATTCATAAAACACATACACCAGACAAATGACCAATGGAAGGTTTTTTTTAAAACTTTCTTAAGAAATTGTTTTTCAATAGAAACAGTATGAGATCACTGAAAAAAAAAAAAAGCATGAGAAAAGATACAACAAAAATTATTCTTGTTTACCACTTATCCCTAGAGCCCCAAACATAATGCCTGGTATCAAATAGGCGCTCAAAGCAACCACTGAATGTAAAGTAATTAGATAAACCACTAATAATACTATTGTTCATACCAAATAGCATATAACTTCCTAGAGTGTGTTCTACGTTAGTGTTGTTTTTCCAATAGCGTATTATGAATATTCTTTCATTCAATAAATATGTTTCATAATTCTTATGGTTGCCTAGTATTTCATTTTATGAACATACAATATTTATATAGCCAATCCTTTGTAGATAGACGTTTGGCCTTGGAGTAGGTATCATTCTCTTAAAAGCACAAATAACCTGTTGGTTGATCACCAAATTCTGCTGAGTTTTTCCATTTGTTAGAATGTAAGTTTTATGAGAATTGAGGCCTTTTCTGTCTTGCTAACTACTGGATCCCCAGAACCTAGTATAGTATTTGATGGTCAATAAAGAATGAATAAACAATGGTTCTAGTGTCTGTCCCCTTCTTTTGATTTGTATTTCAACCACCCTGCTCCTGTCTGAAATACTGACATAGCCTCCAAGCTGGTTTCCTTCCTCTAGTATGTCTAATCTCCTTTCCCAAGGCAATCATTCTCCACTGAATTTAATACCAATAATTGCCCCTTTCATTATGTGATGAATTCCCTCTTTCATTATGTGATTCTCTTGTTCAGAACAACCTTAAATGTTCTGCAGTGTTAGGATAGATTCAAAAGTCCCTAGTCTAGTGTATAAAGGACCACCATAAAAGAATCACAGAAACAGGAAGCTACCTTAGAAGCTTTTACAGGAAGCTACCTTAGAAGCTTTAAAACAGAAGGCTACCTTAGAGAATTTTCTTTAAATCTGAAAGCATCATTTCACATCTCAGATCATTGAAGCTCAGAAGATTCAGTAATTTGCCAAGGACATAAGGCTGACTAGTGACAGAACCCCGGTCTCTGGGCCTGCAGGCCGTAGTTTGTTCCTTTAGATCATGTCAGCTGCCTCCCAGTCTACTTTGCCAGCTTCACCTCCTACCTAAATCCTCATTTCAGAGGAGACAGTTTTCATACTATCCCTGAAATAAATCTGACTCATTCTGGCTCTTGCCTTGTGCTCATGGCATTGCTTTTGCCTGAATCGTCCTCCCGTCCCGCCTCTATGCCCGTTCAAGCCCTGTCTCCTCAACAATGCCTGTCCCAGGCCACACTGAACTCTTTGTCCTCTAATCCCCATTAGCACTTGACTGTCCCACTCATTCCAGCACTTAATTATATGTTGCCTTGCAATGGTAAATATTTCACAGCTGAGTGAAATAGCCTGCTGCATGTGTAGGAAGGAAAAGAAGGGTGGAAATGGAAAAACCACCATAATATGCTGAACTAGCCAAATACATTCTGATGCTGGAACACACCATTTAATAAGCACAACTACCCAGCCATCGCATATTAATGCTTTCAACACCCTTTCTTATTTTAAACAATGAACTTAATTTGAAACCAGTATTTTAAACACAGAACTTAATTTGAAACCAGTGTTTCTGGTTTGCTCATTGCAAAGACTTATACCTTAAAAAGCAAGATTATATTTTACACTTTGACGTACTGGATGTAAAGTCTTTCAAGGGAAAGATTGTGCCTAACTTATCTTAGTATTTACTATAGTTCCTTGTGCAAACGTTAGGAAATTACAAATTTTGGGAACAAGTCTAACTACTTTTATATAAGCAATTCTAAAAAAGCATAAGTTGAGGTTAGCTGTAATGTGATTCCCTACCTGACTGATATAGTTGACAAATAATAAGCAATTGTTGCGTGAATAGTGACAATACACATAACTGACTGTTAGAAAGAAAATGATCAAAAATTTTACTCAAGCAAGGTGTAATAGCTCATGCCTGTAATCCCAGTACTTTGGGAGGCCGAGGTGGGAGAACTGCTTGAGACCAGGAGTTCAAGACCAGCCTGGGCAACAGTGAGATATCGTCTCTGCCAAAAATACACAAACTAGCCAGGCGTATGGGCATGCACCTGTAGTTCCAACTACTCAAGAAGCTGAAACAGGAGGATCACCTGAACCCAGGAGGTCAAGGCTGCAGTGAGCCAGAATTGTGTCACTACACTCCAGCCTGGGAGACAGAATGAGATCTCAACACACACACACAAACATTTTTTTTTTGTTTTTACTTAATAACTTTGCCAACAAACAAACAAAAACTCTCTGACATATGCTAATCACCAGTATCTCTCCCTGCTCTATAACTTGAAAATGTACTCATTTTTAGGCATGTACCTAGACGTTTTTTCCTTTCTCTTAAGGTTTTCCTAATGTATGTGTGCGTGTATGTGTGTGTATGCATGTGTGTGTGTGTGTGTGTATAATTATATATGCACACAGAGAAAAAGAGATGAGCAATTTCTTTAAGGTAAAATAATTAAAATGGAATATACATGTGAAAAACAGTTAATAAACTATAAATACCACAAAACTGTTATTTATTACTGATATATTAGCATTCAGCTTTGGGTTTGAATGTCCTCTTATGTGTTGCTGAATCAGAGACTGGATAACTGATCTAGTCACACTTTATTGATTCATTAATGTACCATCTTCACCTATTGGCAAGTAAGTCGAGTTATGCCTACATAATCACATATGCATGCATAATCAAGGCCAGATCTTGCAGCTAAGCATGACAACTTACAGAGTAAGGAGGAAAGAGACAAATTATGTGTATTTGGTAGGGGCTGGTCTATTCATAGTTAACATTTACTATAGTCTTATAGATAACACCCTCTTATTTTCAATTTCTACACTATGACAGAACAAAAAGAACTATGACTATTGTTTTACAAGCTACAAAGTTGATTCACTGTTCTTAAGATAGTTCTATTAAGTATCTGACAGTATAATCCCTCCCCAACTATCCATCCCATCTACCAGGACTTTAGGATGTTCTTTCAAGTCTTTTAACACAGTGGAGGAACTACATTAATGTTAAATTTTATACATCCAAAAGTAATGTCTTCCTTCAAAGTTGTCATACTATGGAGCAATCTACCTTTTTCAACAATACAGTTAAGATAGACATTTCTAGAATTTTACTCTAGGAACTGCCTTCAGCAAGTTCACAAGTTGCACAATAAAATGAATATCGTGTCTTTAAATTATTTATTTAATGAGATATTTTGCTATATTACCAAGGCTGGAGTGCAGTGGCTATTCAGAAGCATGATCATGGTACACTGGAGCCCCAAACTCCTAGGCTCAAGCTCTCCTCCTACCTGAGCCTCCTGAGTGGCTGGAACCACAGGCTTGTGCCAGAGCACCTGGCTCATTTCCTATTTTTGATCAAAGGTTAATATCCAGATTATTAACCCTGCTTACTTACCCAACACTGGGCCCTAAATAATTTTTGCCTGTTTTCAAAATAAAAGCTAACATAAAAAGGATGAAAATTAATCACTATGGAAGACTTTCAAAAAAGTAAGCAAAAATCAACAAAGGAGACTCTATAAAACAAATTCCCAAACTACCATGCATATTATTAGACTGTGATTGTGAAAAGGACTATATTTATTGAAATAAATACCTTATGACAGGTGAACTAGATGGATTCATTTGTATTTATATATACTACATAAGTAAAATATAAATATACATTATACATACAACATACAATGCCTTATACATAACACTCAATAAATACATTTTTTTCAATAATTGTTAGTAAAGACAAAATTGGTGTTACTGATATTACCTTTTGCCTCAGGCTCCAATATGCCTTGGCACAGCGTTGTTGATGGTCCTGTTTATTTTTTTATTTTATTTTATTTTTTTTGAGTTGGAGTGTCACTTTGTCGCCCAGACTGGAGTGCGGTGTCCGTTCCCGGCCATCGCAGCTTCGAACTGCTGGGCTTCAGCGATCCTTCCGCCTGAGCCTTCCAAGTAGCTGGAATTACAGGCATGCGCTACCACGCCCGGTTGCTTTTTTGATTTATTGTAGAGATGAGGTCTCGCTGCCCAGGCGAGTCTCGAACACGCGGGCTCAGGCATTCCACTCACCTCAGCCTCCCAAAGGCGCAGGATTACAAACTGAGCCACCGAGCCCGGCTTATTTTTTTTTTTAAGTTGGAGTCTCACTCTGCAGCCCAGGCTGGAGGGCAGTGGCACACTCATGGCCACCGCAGCCTCAATCTGCTGGGCTCAGGCAATCCTTCCCTCTCAGGCTTCCAAGTAGCTGGAACTACAGGTATGTGCCACCATACCTGGCTAATTTTTTGATGTATTGTAGAGATGAGGTCTTGCCAAGTTGCCCAGGCTTGTCTCGAACCTGTGAGCTCAGGCAACACTCTCACCTCGGCCTCCGAAAGTGCTGGGATTATAGGCATGAGCCACCCCACCCGGCCTTTGTTTAAAACTTTGATATTTTGCTCATCATGGATTCGTCTGCATTAATTTTAGTTTTCAAACATACTGCATTTAAAATGTTATATATTTTGATTACTAAGTTTTTTTGTTACTCTCTTAAATTGTGTGCCCTCACTTGCCTCTCCCTAGTCCCATCCCTGCCTTGGCCAACTCACTGGTTCAAAGCAGATAAGAGACATGTGAAGCAGAACTTTGCCCGCTAAGCCTGGCCAACCTGAGTCACCTCCAGCCAACTGGAGTACTTTGTCATACAGTAAGAACCAGCCAAAAACTAACAACAACAATTATAGGTCTATACAAATTAAGTATTTGGGGCTAGTGGACTCTAAGAGTTATCCTTATGTTATACAAAGTAATATACTTCCTTACTCCATTGATATCAGACTTGGCCATATGACTTGCTTTAGTCAACGAAACATGAGCCAAAATAAAGTGACTGAAAGTCTAAAAGCCATCGAATGGCTCTGCCATCACTCCTTCCTTCCTGACTTCAGAAGATTACTATATCCCAGATGGTGTCACTCCCTTCAGTTTGGTCCTTGATGATAAAGACATGGACCAGAGCTGAGGCCAACTCTCTAATAGGTATGTAATGTGAGCACAAATATACCTTGAGCCATGAAGATCTGGCAGTTGTTTGTTGCCACAAAATAACTTAATGAAAGCTAATGGAACCAGAGAAGTAACTACTGGAAAGGAAAAGGCAAGCTTATCATTATTCAAAGATGATATTGAGGGTATATTTGGAAAAACTCCAGAACTGACTTAAAAATTCCCAGAAACAAAAGAATCCAATTAGATAATGGGGTAAAAAATTAACACCTAAAACTAATAGGCATCATATTTATAAATAACAAGCTCTTTTTAGCTATAACTGAAGATTCCATTAACAATATAGCAACAACAAAGATAACATTCTTTGGAATAAACTGAAGGGAAACATGGAAGATCTTAATGACAAAAACTTTAAAGAATCACTGAAGAATTTTTAAAAAGAAGATGTACAAATGGAATAGCAAAATATATTGCCCCTGTAAATGTATTTCCTATTCAAAAATATAAGACAACCACAAAATCCTAAACCAGTTTGCTGTGGGCAATTTAAAACTAAAGAGCAGTGGTCTAATTACATTGTCTTCAATAAAACCTGTCCTTGATAGACACTTGTGTTATAATCAGTCCATGGAGAGCCATCACTCTTTGCCACTAGTCTGCTTTGAGGAACATTATCTCGTTTCTCCATCTAAAATATCCCCTTCCATCTAAGAAATAAAGCAGCTTATCCAAACACTTCAGTTCAATAATTTCACCATTAAGAGCACTTCTGTTACTATTCTTCTATGCACTTTTAAAAAGCTAAAAACTTCAATTGAACAGACTGCTCATTACAACACAAAATGAATTTATACGTTGATTGAAATGGCTTGATGAGGACCTTAAAATCCTTTTCTTTGAGTGAGAAGCTTCAGTATGAGGAAGGAAAAGGCCCACTCAAAATGATAATGTAATACTCAAATAGTACTATTAGTTGAACCATCCAGTAATAAGGCATATTTGCTTCATTATATTGGGCTGCCTATCATTTTCTAAAACAGCAGTAATAGGATACTGTCATTAAGTCATAGAGCAGCCTAGGCAAGTCAATGTGATAAAATATTGAAGACAAAAGGTTTACTGCAAGAACTGCATCTGCATGGACAGAATTAAAGGGGATACTGAAGGACAAATAAAGGAGAGGAGGCAGGGCAGCCTGATGGAAGAAACATCACTCTAGGGAGTGAAGACCTGCAATCTACTTACATTTTTTCAGTAACTAGCATATCAGTTGATCTGCGTGGGCATCAGCTTCCTGATTTGTAAAATGTGGTGATAATAATTCCTTATCTGCTGTGGTACAGTCTCTGCTGTGTGCTCACCAAATCTATTTCCTTTTACCCTTACTCACACAGCTAATCTACATTTTCCAGGTGTCCTAGGCAGTTAGGTGGAGTCATATGACTGGGTACCAGCTAGTGGAATATGGGTGCAAGTGATACATTTTGGTGTCAGTCTTAATTCCTAAAACCTCCTTTGAGATCCTCTTCCTTGCTGCTGGCTGGATCCAGAGGAATCTAAGGCCTTAGAAAAATGGACCTCTAGAACTGCACTATCCAATACGGTAGCACTTGAAATGTAGTACTGTTAAGTATAAAGTACACACTGGATTTCAAAGACTGTATGATAAAAAAGAATTCAAAATAGCTTATTTATAATTTTATATTAATTACATGTTGAAGTGATAATATTTTGGACAAATTGGGTTAAATAAAATATACTATTAAAATACAAGGTACCTACTGATTTTTTTGTTTTATAATTTAGAAAAATTAAAAATCATATATGTGATTCACTTTGTAGCTCACATTATATTTTTGTTGGACAGTGCTGCTCAGGATAGAAGGAGCCTCAGTTCCTGAATAATTGTATAGTGCAGATCTCTCTGGAGACATTGCTGTGCTGTAGACCAGAATGCACTTGCAAGAGGAAACTGCAAGGCTTGACCCTTGTTCCATTGGGTGTCCGTTCTAAAGTCTTCTATATAAACTTACCTTGGTTAAGAATTTTTTTTTTTTAAAACTGGGGGAGGCTTGTAGCCCAAGCCAGGTAAAGGGAATAGGGTAAGATTATCTTATGAAATAACGATGGCTATGACCACCATACCTTTAGACACCAGAAACATTTGGCAAAACTAACGAGTGAAGAAGAAAACATTGGGAGATATAAAGATCAACTGAGATACTGAGCATTTCTGATACAGACTTTCCCCATGTATGACATGGAAATTAGGACTAAAGTACAGAACTGCTAGGGAAGCTTCATGCATACTCAAATCTTTCTAGGTATACTGACAAGACACTGGCAATACTATACCAATTCTGGATAGATATGTTGCATAAATACAATTCTTATTTCCTAACAAGAATCCTTCAGATATATTGCAATATTTATTTTTATGTAAACATCAATAAATAATTTTATCAAGTAAATACTTCATAGCAATTGCCAAATGAACAGGTCATGGGTTATGTGTGAGTATCTACTTCTCTACAAAGCTCATTCTTGTCTTTTGTTAACAACATCATTGCTAAGAATAATCTGTTTATATTTCCTGTTTATAATTCCATGGATCAAGTTGATAAAACATGTTAAGTAGATCTTCCTTTCTTCTTCTCATTTATGTTTTCTTGAAAGTAAAGACCTAGTTTGGCTTAAATACAAAAATATTGAAAAAAAAGAATCAAAATATAAGTCTTGGGTATTCAGGGGCATATAAATTACAATTAAACTTTTATAGCTAATATAGCTAATAGCTAAATATAGACGTATTGTTTTAGTACATATAAATACAAATTCATACTGAAAATCTTTAATTTTTTGTATCAGAAGTATCTGATATACTGAACAAGTTCTACTCCTAATAATAGGTCTTTGATATAATAGAGCATTCATCAACTGCAACTGCAATTAAACTTTTATAGCTAATATAGCTAATAGCTAAATATAGACGTATTGTTTTAGTATATATAAATACAAATTCATACTTAAAATCTTTAATTTTTTGTATCAGAAGTATCTGCATACTGAACAAGTTCTACTCCTAATAATAGGTCTTTGATATAATAGAACATTCATCAACTGCAACTGACATTTTTAAGTTAAAAATCATGTAACAAGTGAATATGGTGTCTAATCTATCTCCCTCTTTTTAAGCGATTAGCATTTGAAAAATTAAGTATGTGAAATGCATAATAATGCCATTTTAGTTTTATAATAAATATGTAATAATATCAACTATTATATATGATAAACCTGATAAGTATTATATAATATCTCAAACATCATGTAATATATTAATGGTGATATTTACTTAAAAGTATTATTACTGTGCCAAAAATGTTATCCATATTCTATTCTCAGCATCAGTATCAATGCTGTGTATTATCTATCATGTTAATCCTCTGAACAGCTTAAATTATAATCCACAAATATGTCTATTCAAACTGAAATCGAACATCATCTGAAAACTGGACAAGGGAGCAACTTTCCTAATTGAATAAAGAATGAGCAAATGAGTGAATAAAAATTAAAATTTCTTCTCTCTCTTCTTGTCATTATATTTATTTTCATTTGGCTTGTGTGTTTTAAGCTTTTATGTTATGAAGTATGGTTTGTGAACAATTTTCATAATACCATAAGAAAAGGATTGGTAGTAGTGGAAAACTGCGGGGTGGAGGGGCACACTTAATCAATAAGGGTACCTGATCTCAAATCAGGTGAAGTGGGGACCAAAGTGAGGCCCAAACTTTACCTGTACAATGATTATTTATATACCTAACCCTGTATTGTACCCCCATCTTTAAAATAAAACTTAAAAAAAAATAAAATTGCTAAAAAGAAATTATAAAAAAAGAACAACTATGGCTTACATAGATAAAAGTTTGTAAATCATAAGTTAACATAATAACAAATCATTATAAGGTGAACTCATGTGTAACTACTACTTTGCAAAAGAACCTGAACATTGCTCACAGTCAAGATGTTTCTCATATCTCTTTTGCCTGCAGATGATCAAGCCGTTTACTTTACAGTAAACACTCCTTGTTCTTTTTTAAATTTTACCTACTTAGTATGCATGTCTAAATAAAATAGCTTAAGTTTTCCATTTATGATCTTTATATAAATGGAATAATACAGTATGTATTCTTTTGCCCTGTTTCTTTCACCTAACAGTGTGTCCGAAAGTTTTTTCAGATCGTATTTTCTATCATGAAAAATGTTCTAATATACAGAAGTATTTATCACTTATATATAAAGTATAAAGAATAATACAATGAGCACTTATGTACCCATCACCCAGCTTTAGAAATTTCCCTCATTTCAAACCTGGGTTTACCTAGCAGTTTTCAAATATTTTGGCAAGACAAAAAACTGGGAATATGTGAACTGTTTAACTACCAGTTATTATTGACAGAATGGTTTGGATCCTCTAAGCATCTTGATCCTCTAAATATCTTTACTCGTAGTATAACCACACCATCCTGACCTCCTGGTCCCAGGCCCTTAAAGCTGCCTTGGCCTCGATGGTGACTGAAACTAATTCACTCCTGTGGCCAAAGTTGCTGAGGCTACATTGTGTGAAAACAAACAGGGGCATGTGTAAATCCTACTCCGGGCCCGAGGTGCTATAAGCTGCTTTTCACTGAAACACTCACTCTACTCTCAGTGGGTGGAAGTCTCCACTTAGAAAGTTACTTGTTGATCTGATTTCAGTCTTGCAAGCATACCATAACAGCTCATTTCTGGGTCCTTGAGAATGCTTTCCTTGAGTGCTGCAGTGGCATGTCTTCTGGTGATTATCACTTTGTTCAGATAATGCCCATGACAGCACTGAACAATTCAGTGCTCATGACAGCACTGAACAACAACTCCAATTTCTTCCTATATCCTCTACGGCAAATATTCATTCATTCAACAAATACTTATTGAGGGCCAACAGTGTGTGAACACTCCACTAGGTAATATATGTTAAATAAATATGCATAGAAAGTAGAAAGAGCACTAGTAAAATCCCAGACAAGGACCAAAAAAAAAATCACTGACAGTATGCTATTTACAAAGTACATGAAATCTCTGGATGAATAAAACAAGGTATACATTACAGAACAGTTGCTACCTTTTTGGAAATAGGTGAATGAATTTAAGTTATTTTTGGCCCTTACATCCTGAGAGATCCTGTGAGGCCAGAGGGTACCCTTTTACACTCCACAGCCCACATACCTCTCTATCACATGACATCCTGAGTGTGCTAGAGCTAGTCATAGGTGTCTCTCCTCAACTACAGTAGCTTCTTTAAGGGCAAGACCAAGTGTTCCTCAGCTTTGCATTCTCAATGGCTGACCTATAGGAGAGCCTCAAAAAAAAGCTTCCTGAAATGTCAGTCAATAACTAAAGTAAAAGTGTAAAACTAAGTTCCATTATGGAATTTTCCCTTAATATAAAGAAGTTACACCTTAAGATGTCAATATTCATGTTAACTTGATTACTGAATAGCTCTAAGATTCCAAATGGTAAAGATTCGGTTTTCTTCACAGTACCTGTAGAAGCTAGAGCTTTGCATGAATGACTGGGAAAAGGGTTTCCACACCTAACACAGGGGACATCAGCTGTTATATATTCAGGGCTGGAATTCAGTCAGCATGCACCAAGGAGACTATACCTGTTGTTTATATCTGGCAGCCGTTCTGATTGGCTTATTTCATGCTTAATGTTAAATATATGAACACCATGCATTATATATAAGGAAAGTTAATGTAAAATGACAGTCATATGACAATGGAGGAAGAAGAGCTATAAAGGCTCTAATACTGTAAAAATGGAATTGTAGAAGGACATCTGAAAACTGTCAGTGAATTCTACTTATACCTTGAATAATCAAATAAATATATTAATAAATAAAATAGTTGCACAGTTTATTTTTGCATAAATACCTTAGACTGAAACTCCCTAAAAGAGAAAGTCCTTTAAAAGAAAGTTGAAATGGCTATACTAATATTAGAAAAAGTAAATTTCAGAGTAAAGACTTTTTTTTTTTTGAGTTGGGGTCTTACTCCATCACCCAGACTAGAGTGCAGTGGCACGCTTCCAGCCACCGCAGCCTCGACCTGATGGGCTCCAGCGATCCTTCCACCTCAGCCTTCCAAGTAGCCGGAACTACTGGCATGCACCAACACACCCGGCTAATTTTTGATTTATTGTAGAGACAAGGTCTCACCAAGTTGCCTTGGTGGTTCTTGAACCCACAGGTTCAGGCAATCCACTCACCTCAGCCTCCCAAAGTGCTGGGATTATAGGCTGAGCAACCGAGTCCGGCAGTGAAGACTATTACTAGAAATAAAAAGGGTCATTTCATAACGATAAAGGCATAAGTTCATCAAGGACATAACATTTCAAAATGTTAATGCACCTAATGAGAGAACTTTAAAATACATAAAGCAAAAACTGATTGAATTTCAAGGAGAAACAAAATCATATTTGTAATTGGAGATTTCAATACCCTTTTCTCAACAACTGACAGGAAAAAATATATAAAATCAGTAAACAGCCGGGCTCAGTGGCTCAGCCTGTAATCCCGCGCCTTTGGGAGGCTGAGGTGAG